>NW_009612908.1:19213-42274 GCF_000690535.1 Cariama cristata | reverse complement strand
GAGGACGGCGAGAGGGTCCCCCAGGTTGCAGGTACGGGTGGGGTGAGATTTTGTATTGAGCTTGTGAAATTGCAGTAACGATCTGAAAGCTGACTTGCCAGCAGACTTTTAAGGTAGAAAAATCCTCCCCGAAAAGAGAATCCTTAAAGGATTTCCCCATGAAAGTTGCACAGTAGATGATGCAGCAACTGAAACATTATTTTGAACAAATGATTGAAATCAGTGTCCTATGAAACATTTTTTTGCATAAATTCAACAAGTCTGGCTATGTTGCCGAAACACTGATTAGACTTTGCCTGGGCTACCTATTTGCTTTGGTACAGCAGGAGGGGTTGCTAAGTTTTGGAACCTCCTCTAGTTTACATTGCCAGAACTGGTCTCCTTTTATGGGACACCAGGTCTGATCTCACTATAGCTGTGTGCAGTTTCAACTCCATTGCTCTCAGTCAAGTCTTAATTCCTTGTAAGGCCTGGCAGGATCATGTTTGTGAGCCTCCAGAGAGCTCCTGCTACCCAGTATCTCAGATCTCATTGTAAAGTCTTGCTGTGCATTGTCTTGAAAACTATGGTGCAGCAGAAATTAAAAGTAGAGTGTGGTACTGTGATAATTTTCCAAGGCAAGTTGAAAGAACAATGGTTTCTTATGCCTTCATATGTCCATCCTTGGTGAATCATATTATATACCTCGTTGCATTAACTGCAACGAAGCTTTTATTTAACTTTTTATAAAAAATAAGGACACTTCTGCTCTTTCATCCTCTTGTGGTGAACGGTAGTGTTACAGCCTGCCCGATCAGCAGTTGCTCCATAGCTGTCTGGAAGATCTTGGTGATGCTTTTATGCTGCAGGTGGTGCCCAGAATGTCTTGTTACTTTCTGCCTCTTTTAACTCACTGCACCAAACTGAGCCCAATCAGCTCAGAAAAACAGTAGTTTTAAGGAAGCTGTTGGGTTAAACAGACCAGTGTTTATTTGCTTTGATACCTCTGTCATTGAAAGGTCTCAGGGCTTTATCTCTGGCATCCCTCCAGCCCGTCTGGCCACAGGAGGAGGAGGAGGAGGGAAGGCAACTCTTCATCCACCCCAGCAGGACATACTACTCCCACTGATGACCTCCATGGTCTGATTTTTCTCTCCTTCTAGATTTCAGAGAAATATGGCCCCGTGTTCACCGTCCATTTGGGGTTTCAGAAGGTGGTGGTGCTGACTGGCTACGAGGCAGTGAAGGATGCCCTTCTGGACACGGCGGATGTGTTTGTGGACAGACCAGCTATACCCATATTCTATCACATCCAACATGGAAACGGTACTGGCGGGTTGAAAAGATAAGGACGTGCTTGCTATGCTGTTTCTCAAATGTGTAGTTTCAATTGCAGCAGTATTTAAGAATCTTGAGCTGCATCCTTGTCATCGAGGGCTACATTTTGTGGGCCTTGGGGGCAGTTGTTTTCTTAAGAAAAATACTTCTGGAGATCTTCTTATTTGCCTTATCAGTTTTTTTTCTTTTAGTGGCACTTGAGTCACATTTCAAGGGCTTTTTTTTTTTTCTGCAGTGCGCAGGGAAGGAAATTATTTTTCACAACATGAAGGCTGAGGTCCTTATCCAGTCTCTTTTCTACAGTTACTGGGAGTTCAGACAAAGTGTGGATCATGCATGACTCATGATAAAGACTGCAAGAACTGGCAAGAGTGCAATAGCACAGGCTGTTTGTACCTCAAACAATTACTTCTGTAAACAGATTTTTGGCATATTTCTGGATTGCATGTTAAAAAGTCATACATTGCCCAAGACTAGACGTTGAAAAACAATGAAGGGAATAATCCAGGGCTGAAAGGAAAAGATTTGATGACCTAATATGTATATAATGCATACAGCGTGTGGGGTTTTTTTCATCTTGTTTTTAAAAGTGAGGCCCAGTGTGAGGAAGGGTACACTATGCTACTTTCCCAACCACTGTATGAAGATGTAGACTGTGTTCCGTCCTGGAAGCCTTCCTGGGAAGGGAGGACTTCTGAATTGTACCCAAACACCTCCATGCCCTCTTGGCTGAGCACTTTTTTTGACTGATGGGTTAGCCAGCTGGGGGCTATTCCCCAACTGTAAGCAAAGGTGCCTCCCTGCCAGCCCTGCACAGTATGCAGTTCATCCTCTAAACCGCAAGTTGTTCAGTGAAATCATTTGTCCTGTTCATGACAGGGACGGAGCGGTGTCCTCTGCTCCTAGCCCTGCTCTCCGAAACAGCTGGGTCATTTTTCCAGGGGAAAACAATTCAGCCTGAGACAAATACCATGCATAGAGCTTTTTACTCAGTATGGCTGCAAAGAGACAAAGCTATGAACAAGCCAAACCCAGAGCTTTGGTGTGAACAACACCTGACTGTTTAAAATATTGCCTTCTGCTCTCCTGAACCTACCTGGGGTGGTGCTTTCCCAAGCCCACCACCCCCATAGCCCCCCAGTCCTCTCCCAAGCAGGCTCCTCCAGGTTGTGAATTACCTGCGCTCCCCAGCTGCGCTTTTGGTGTTTCTGAGAAAATCCCATACCACCTTGGCAAACAGGGCATGCAATTCCTCCGTAGGTGTGTTCTTTTCTTCTCAAGAGCTCTGGAAGACGACACGGCGGTTCACCATAGCCACCATGCGGGATCTCGGCATGGGGAAGCATATTGGAGAAGAAAGGATGGTTGAGGAGCTTCACTTTCTCATCAAGTTGATCAAATCCTTCAAAGGTGAGCTGGAGATGGCATTGGGTGTTTCATGCTACTTTACAAAGCCACTGTGAAGACCTCTGTGTTGCTCCAGAAATGACCAATACAGTTATGATTTTGTTCATTTCTAGGTGGACCTTTCCAATTACGATTTTTGAATATGGCTCCCACCAACATCACCTTTGCTATTCTCTTTGGGAGAAGATTTGATTATGAAGACCCAACGTTTCTCACTCTGTTAAGACTCATAGATGAAGTTATGCATCTTCTTGGCTCTCCGTTCTTGCATGTAAGTTAAGCTGAGATGCTCCAGTATCTCATCAGAGACCCAATTTACTATTGCTGGATGGTTTTGGAGAATCTTTAGGTTATGGAAACATAAGATTCATAGAATCATAGAGTGGTTTGGGTTGGAAGGGACTTTTAAAGATCATCTGATCCTCCCCTCCTGTCATGGGCAGGGACAAGATTCTTTGTTTTGGGTTTTTCCGCCTTTGTGAAGTCCTCCTGTGAAGGAGGTCCAACATCACGTGGTGGCACTGGGCTGAAATGCTGATGTGGCCATGCCAGCAGAAGGGACGTGCTTGATTCTTCTACAGCCAGAAAGTTCAAGAACAGAGGCTTCCAGCATGGTGAGACTTGGTGTGAGCAGCATCCAGGAGCATCACTGGAAATGCACCGAAGTGCCATAGATGCTGCCCTTTATTGTTTTTAGCCACTTTATTTAGCAAACTTTATGGTTTGTGGCAAATTGTGGTCGCCTATGAGGAAACAGACCCTAATACAGGATTGGGATCTGGGCAAGCTTCTGTCTTTGGTGTTTCACAGTAACTGCAGGAAACTTCCTGGAGTGTGTCTTAAAAATGTTCATAGCACTTTTGGCAAAGAGTTCAGAAAGATTCTGCTTACCTGGTTTTTGATGTTTTTTTGGGGTTTGTTGGTGTTTTTCCAGCAGTACCGAGAATAAAACACAAAATGCCAGCATGTTCTACTCACTAGTATTTTCAGTCCAAACAATGCTCAGGTGGAAGAGACAGGAGGGAATTCAATCCCTCTTGGAAGGCATGGCCAGAGTTTCTTTCTTTGAAATCACACCAGTGATAAAACTATTGAAATACTGACTTTATTTGTGGATGTACAAAGAAAAAGAGCCAGGCTCATTCCAGTTATTTTCTGCTAGATGCTGTGTGGAAATCCCAAAAGTAATCTCTTGTCTTAGGGACGATTGCACATGTATTTGGGGGTTACTAGGTTTTGGTCTCTTCCTACAGTTTAAGAAACTAGTGAAGTTACAGACTAGTAGTACAAAGTACAGAGCTGCAGACATTATATACGGACCTCTCATACCTCCTGTCGTCGCATTAAATAAATACCTGCTCAAGGGAGATGCATAAAAAGAGTATTCCAACTGAAAGGCTCTCATCTGAACCAAGAGCTCCTGTTAAACTTAATCCTTGATCACAAGGAATAGAGTATTAGTTACTTAAGGTAATATTGTGGCAGTCATCCAAAAAGCTGTTAAAGATGCTGATGCATTTAGTACTTGAATGAGAACTATTTACAATATTTACAGTTTACAATAGTACACATCCCTTTGCTTTTAATCTCTACAGCAGGTTTAGTTTTTGCAGAAAACAGCAAAAATTATAACCAGTTAGCAACAGCAAGAGATTTGTGAATCTTATTCTGCAGCCAGTTTATTTATAACATTGAGAAATTGTGTAAGTAACCCCCTGCACATAAAATGCAACTGTTTATTGTGCTGTGAAATTTAACGATGCTGAGAACTAAGTGTAATTGATTTATAATTCATGTGAAAGTTAAAAATGATGATCTAACAACTTTAGAACATAAGTATTTTAGCTTGCTAAACATTTGGAGTTTTCTTTGCATAATGTGTAATGCTTTATCTTTTTGCTTTATTACCTCTTTAAAAATGTAATTTCATTGTTTCATGAGTTTACTATCACTTTCCCTTAATTGTTTTTTTTTTTTTAATTCGTGTTTATAGGCTATGTCTAGACAAGTCTGATAGGTTCCATTCATTTCTGTAGAGAATTTTTAATAAGAGGAGGTATTTTTGTACATCAAAATTTTTTAGTTACCAGAAAAGAGAGACTCCAATCACACGTCATTTGGTTCCTCACATAAATGATTTCTCCATTATGATACTTGAGTTTTACAAGGTATTGGGTGAATTTAATTTTTTTCTATGATCTTTTTTCTTTTTTTTTTTTTTTAGTTATTTAATTTCTACCCATTCCTTGGATTTCTCCTCAAACCTCACAAGACAATACTGAAAAAAGTAGAAGAAGTGTGTGTGATATTAAAGAAGTGCATCAAGGAAAGCAAAGACCATATTAACGGAAACAACCTGACGAGCTACATTGATGCATTGGTATTCAAACAAGAGGTATTTTAGCAATGTGATGATTCCTAGTGCCGTATCTTATACAGAGGTGCTCTGTGTTGCTTGTCTAATGAACACGCGCTACTACAGTCTATATGAAAATATTTAAATTTGGAGTAAAAATCCTCCTATTTTAATATGTTAAATATTGCATAGCGAAGGAAAAGCAAAAAATAATTAACCAGAGCGTATCGCATAAATGTCTAAAGCTTGTCTTTAGGTCTCAGCTATAGTCCCATCCTTGCTGGAGAGAGAGAGAGAGAGAGGTAACATCATTTTTCCAACACACTCCAGGCAGACACATCCCTCCCTACGGGCATGGGAAGAGGCAGCAGATTCCCAGTTGCAGAGATGCAAAAGTTCCTAGTGTGTTTGTGCAAAGACATCACCAGCTCCCACGCAGTGGATTTACCAACAGGAATGATTGTGTGGGAGTATAGCAAGGAAAGATCAGTCTGTATTTGCCCTTTTTCTCCAAGTGTTTGCATCCATATACTTGAGACGAGTGGTGAGCAGGACGGATACTTGCGCTTGACGCCTTGTGCGAGTGCCTCAGCTGGTGCACACAGGAATGGGCAAAGGGGTTCCCATCAGCAGCACGAAGCGGGGACAGCAGAGTTGATGTGCCAGCAGTGTCCTGGGCCTTCAGGGCTGTCCTGTGGCTCCTAGGAGGGCCTGGCACACACGTTCTGGCTCCCTGACTTGGGAAAGCACGGTCCTGCACCTCCCATCAATCTTCCACCTTCGCAGGATCCACAGGCAAGGGACGGAAGTCCTGAGTTGACCAGATAACCACTACCCAGAGCAGATAAATGTCATGTGATGTTGGAAAATTAATGAATTTGTCCAATTAGTTCATTTTTGGGGAGGAAAATCTCAAGTGTGAAAATATTTCTGCTGAAAAGTGAAGCATTTCTGTACTGAAATGTCAATGCAGTGCATCTTGGCACTTGTAATTCACATGCATCTCACTGTAATGTCTCTGAAGACTAGGTTACATGTACTAGTTCTCTCTTTCAATGCTAACAGCAGTGGTTTTTTCCTTTGTATTTCCCTAAAGGAGCAAAATAAAAGCAATACACATTTTTCTGATGCGAACGTATTGGCCTCTGCGCTTGACCTGCTCATGGCTGGCACTGAGACAACATCCACAACATTGCAATGGGCCATCCTGCTGCTGCTGAAGTACCCCAAGATTCAAAGTAAGACACCTTTATGGTTTTGCTTTTCTTACATAGCATACTGAAGTACTCTGCAGTGACTTCGTAAATGATGCTTACCTGTAAAATCTTTGTAGCCTCTCATGTGTGCCAGAGCATCCGAAATCT
The DNA here is from genome assembly GCF_000690535.1 of Cariama cristata. NCBI lineage: Eukaryota > Metazoa > Chordata > Aves > Cariamiformes > Cariamidae > Cariama > Cariama cristata. Next base: position 35,830 of record NW_009612908.1, on the reverse strand, counting down.
GAGCATCTGGAACCTGTCCACCTCCATCCAAGCATTGTATGCTGCCATTCCAGACCAAAGGATCTGAGGAGTTGTTCTCTATCTGCTCCTAGGGGCTGCAAACCTCCCACCCTGGGGTGGTCCAGCCAACAGTCAGCAAGAGCTAGGATTTACAGTTGCTTTGTCACTGGAGGAAACTCAATTTACCCCTTTCCTTTGCCCTGCAGAAAAGGTGCACGCAGAGATTGAGCAAGTTCTTGGCCCTGACTGCTTGCCTACCTTTGAGGACCGGAAAAACATGCCATTTACCAATGCGGTGATCCATGAGGTGCAGAGATTTGTCACCCTTCTGCCACACGTTCCACGGTGCACCTCGGCTGACACCCACTTTAAAGGCTACTTCATCCCCAAGGTACTTGCTGCTTTCCAGACGAAGGGTGCAGCACACCAGTGACCCACAGGGCAAAATGTCACCAGGAGCTTGAAGCACAGGGCTTTTGGTAGGGAAAAGCCAGTTCTCTAATCCCCCGTCTCCTCCGCGTCCAGACCGATGTCAGTGTGACTTCAGGGTTATGCACTCAACTTCCCATTTCCCTTAACTCAGTCTTCATACTCTGGAGTCTGTTCCTTATTCTCTTCACTCGCCGTTGCCATTTGTGCCCTATAGAGCCGTGCTGCCTCTGGAGTACCACGGCATTGTCTCATTGCCTTGCTTGAGGCAAGCAGAGAGCAACTGGGTGGGAAGGAAGCCTGGCCCACGTCTTTCTTCTGCTTCATAACTCAGGAACAGCCAACAACCATTGTTTAATCACATGTTAGTCAGTAATTCCAGTGAACTGGGTATCCACACTAACTAAGGGCCATATGGTGATGTACAAGCCCAGAAATTAGTTCTTCAGAAGTAGAAGTTTGCTTCCAGACACAGCCCAAAGGGAAGAACGGTTATGTGGCTGAATGGGCAAGCCAGAAGCTTGCTACATCCACACATGCTAAAGCAGAGCGTGGTTGTACTGCAGGGAACAACAGTGATTCCTCTGCTCACCTCCGTACTGCTGGATAAAACGCAATGGGAGACACCAGATGAATTCAACCCCAACCATTTCCTTGATGCGGATGGGAACTTTGTAAAGAAGAAAGCGTTCCTGCCCTTCTCCACAGGTAACGAAAGCGTTTGTTCCTGCGTGGGGCACCAAGTTCCTAGCACCCCTCAGAAGGTATTAGCCAAGCGGCAGGATCCGAGCCTCTATTGGGAACAGCACAGACGTCAGTGGTGGGGATGGTTTAGAAATACCCACCCTGGGTTTTGATGGCTTACCAATGGCCTCTGAGCCCACACTGGGAGGCACACTGGGCCCTGGTATTTAGAGACACCATTGGGACCTACAAAAGATTCAGCACCTTGAAGCAAGAGTTCAGCCTTCCCTGTGCCCTGGGAAGGCTGGTTTCTAGCGTGTCCCAGATCAATTCCTTGCAGGTTCAGAGAGAAACAGCCCTGTTCAAATGCCTGTAGGAAACCAACGGTGATGGCTGCTGAATACCGCACCACGCTGTTTTGCATTTCTGAGGCCTGTACTGTCCTTCACACTATTGCTACCAAGTAGTAGGGAAGGGGTGTTGGGTTCAGCTACTGCTTATCCAATCACTCCAGCAACAGCCATGCTTTTGGCATTGCAGGGCGAAGAAACTGCATTGGAGAAAGTCTTGCCACGATGGAGCTCTTCATCTTCTTCACAGGCTTGATGCAGAAATTTACTTTCAAGCCTCCACCTGGGGTCAAAGAATCTGAGCTGAACGTGACTGCAGAAGCTGGATTCACCATGAGACCCCATCCACAGTGTGTCTGCGCTGTGCTACGCCAATAAGACCAAGGCTCTGAACTGAGAAAAACCCACGTCATAGTGTTGTACAGAGCCGAGCAGATGCACGAAGGACAAATCAGATCCCTGTGCAGAAGCTACAAGTAGTGTCTTCTTACTCAAAGCCTTGCTGGCTACACGCTTAAAATATCTGTTGAACAAATATTTTTTTAAGAAGCAGAGGAGCGCTGGTGGGCAAGGTGACCTGGAAAATCCCAGCCAGACACATGACTGGAAGTGACAGGACAGTCACTACTTTACACAATGTAAGAAAATTGTCCTCCTGAGCTTCTGGGAGAGCATGTTTCTCAAGAGCAGGTAATTTCTTCACTTGGAGAGCAATAGTATGTACAAATGTTGTGTCATCATCTAATCCCTGCTCTTTTCCCATTCTCTACCTGCACATAGGATAAATTATTCCCAGATTCCTACACTTCCTATGTGTGATGGATGCTCTTCCAGCACTTTCCAGACTTCTGATTTTGAATCCCAGATACCAAACCCTGGACTTCTTAGGTTCCCCTTGCTCTCAGGGACCTCAGCATGGTTCCTTGGGAGTCTTTGGCCCTTTCTGGCTACAGGCTATGCTACAGCTGCACTGGTGTGGGACTTAACAGCTCTTCCAGACAAGTGAAGACCCATCTCCCTACATTTTTACAAAGGTAGCTCAGATACATAAGCACAACTTCTTTTCAGAGCACCATGTGTGAACAAGCAAGCATGCAAATATTGCAAAGATGCTTCTAAAATGCTCTTCCCTTAAGCAGCACAGAAGCTGGGCAGATCCGGGCAAAATGACAGAAAACCTGTCCATGTCCCCTTTTCTTACATCTCCAAGCTTTCTGTGAGATTTGTCAGGCCCCTCCCTTTCCCTGATATTCCCGTCTCTTCTTCTCGTCCTCTGAAATGACTAGAGATGGAGCCTCATCATATCCCCTCATCAGTGAAAGCAAGACTCTGACTCTCTTACAGCAGCTGGCTTCTTCCTTGGTCTGAAATGCTGAGTGGAGGCCAGAAGGATCTGGTAGGACTGCAGTGAGAGGTGGGTTCAGCCATTGCCCCACAAAGTGTTTGAGCTGCTTAATCCCTGGGAAGGATCCTTGTCTGCTGTAGGAGTGGGAGGAGAAGACTTGTCCTGTTCCCTGCGTACCGCTTGATTCTTCCAGCTTAATGGTAAATAAATGTCTTTGCTCCCAGCTTTGCTCGCAGGTGAATACAGTTGGACTGGGGGTGCATAAAGCCTCAAGGCTTAGCTCTGCCTTCCTTCTACAGCCCGAATTTGTGGCTGGCAGGGCGTTTTACCCCAGTAAGGACTGCAGGGCTGGGCTGTCTGTGACTTAAAGGGATCGAGGTGCCATCTCGTGGCAACAAGAAAATAGAAATTATATTCTGCACAATGCTTATTGCTCCGGCCAGTGCTCAGAGGGGCTGCAGATACAAGGCAGCCCTCGTTTTACAAATTTATACAGTTGCTGCAATCCTTGCACCGGATCGTTGCCCCTCTGAGAGCAGGAGCCCCTGGTCCCAGCATCAGACAGCGGTGGGGATGGCCATCTGGGCTGTGGGCCGTGCTGCCCAGTGTGCTGCGTGTGGCATCAGCCACAGACACACCGTGAGTTGGCTTTGTTCAGATCTTACTTTAAAAATCAAGGCACCCGTCCTGCCCCAAGATGTTTGCCTTCAGTTCAGGTCAGTGTGTTGCAAGGCACAAACATGTTTTGTAGCTAGAGGGAAGACCCTCAGGGCCACTGAGGAATGTGGAAATGGTATTTCTGCCCCTGAGAGCCAATATTTTCTGCTAGATAAATATCTAGCTGAGTCATAATCAGTGTTCTGCCATCGTTTGGCTGAACAAATAAATGGGAGACAGGCACTTTCTTTTGTGGAGATATATTCAGTGTTCTGGGGAGTGATCACTTCCATCCATCTGCTAACACCGGCACAAGCAGGATGCACTTTCTGAAGGAATCAAAGAAACCTGATTTCCTTGGATGTCTGCATCTGGCTCACAGCTCTTGTTGAGGCATGGGTATTGCGCAGCCTCCTGAATGTCTGTACGTGGCCAGCACTGCCGCAGACTCTGCTTTGCCTGCTGGAGCGTGCCGGTGCAGAAGGTGATGTCCAAAAAGAGCAGGCTGTGAAGGCTGCTGTGCTGTGTAGGAAGGGATCCATCTCTCTCCTTCCAAGCCCAGAACCTGAGAGCCCATGGCAAGGGATCAGGTCTGAGGTTCCACCAGTGAATTTGTGCTGATTTGAACCCAGCCCAGGTTTGTCCCCTGGGGCACTAGATTGTTGCCATATCTGTCTTTTGAGTTCACACTGCTTTTGGAAGGTGCTAAAGCAGGAACAGTCCTGGCCTCTCTGAAGCCAAAGGCAAAACACTTATTTTATTTCAGCAAGGCCAAGACTTCCTTCATTGAGTTGATATGTGGCTTGCTCCTGTCTCTCCGTGCCTTCCCTGAAGAAGACCCCATCCTGCTGCCACCACTCCTGAAGAGTGACGTTGCCAGCAGGTGATGCTTTGGGAGGGCAAGAGGTGAGAGGCTCAGGGTCCAAGGCACTAAGCAGAGGGATAGCACCAACATCAGTGACACTGTGGTGGCAACCTTTCATTCAGCCTCTGCAAGGCAAGAGTTGAAGACATAAAGTGAAAAACCAAGGCTGTCCCCAGGACTGACTAGTAACCCATAGCTGAGCACAAAGGGAAAGCTCTCTGCCCTGGAGAAACGACTCTGCAGCTATAGAGGGTCTCCTGTTGAGCTGTTTTTCACTAGGGTGAGGGTATGCAGAACATCTCACTCATGAGATACAAGTAAAATTATAATATTCGTTGTCACTCTAGGCTCAGGTTCAACCTTTCATGGCATTTGCATTTCTGTGTAATGCAAAGTTAGGTGGCAGGCATATGAAATATAATGAGTACATGGGATTAGAAGTTTATTGGGTTCCCATGAAGAGGGAAACACATAATATGATAAAGCACATGATAAGAAAATGCATATGGAGAAGTGGCAATTCACAGGCAGATAAATGGATGAAAAATTACCTGAGCCGTACATCAACTGAAATAAGATTGTGGAATATGATGGCAGATAAGAGTGCTACAGACAGAGACAACAGCCAGATAAAGCTACAGAGGAAAGGAAAGCAACCCAAACTGAGTCTTGTTTAAATCCTCGATCCCAATTCTCTTTGTGTGTGTGTGTGTGTGTGTGCAATACAAGGACTGTGAATTTAGCCACAATTTGCAGGGAAATTGGATGGCTGGTTCCAATGGCCAGACCATCCCAAATACCAGATTGAGAACTGATGTTGACCCTTGACATTAACCAGGAGGTCTGAAGAGAAGAACAGTTTGCCCCATTTAACAGAAAGACAGAGATGCATAAAACTAGAAATGGGTCTAGTTTATTTTTCTGTATCATTAGCCTTTTATGATCGGTTACTGGTACAGATCTCATGTGGCCTTATGACTTAGACTGCAAACTTAGAAATGTAGATCTGGTTTCATTCAGACTGTGAAGCAGTGTTGAACTTGGTGGTAGCAGCGCTTGCTTATCTAAACAGGTTTGCAGACTCTGGGACATCTTTCGGGACACTGTTCCAAGGCAGAAACAACTTTGTCCTCAAATCATGTGAATTGATCTGTTTTTTCGCTCTCAGTGTTTGACTTGGCTGCCTAGCCTGGAAGGATTTTGCTAGAAGCTATGGATAATTAGGGAACTTGGAAAACTTTGGGAGGTACCTATGGATGGTTCAAGTGTGTGACCCACAGTGTATTTCTGTGGCTTCCAGCAAACAGTGGTGCATCTTTCCTCAGGATTTTGGGCGGATTTCTGTGACATTATGAACCTCACTGCTTTGCCGTGGGAGCCTGGGTGTCACACCTACTACTCGTGGGTTGCACCCCCTTCACCAGACCACCTCCTTGGTCCCTCCATCGGCTCCATGCACAGTCTGTCTCGAGAAGAAGTGTGCGTTTGTCAACCACCATCATGGTTTCTAATTGATCATATGCACCTCCTCACAGCGTGGGAGCAAAGAAGGGGGTCAGCAACCTATGGAGCAGATGTAGTGGTGGAGGGCAGTGGAGGAGACAGTGGGAAAGGGATGTGAAAGGGGGTGGTGTGGAAGGATGGGGAGATGGTGAGTCCTAGCATAGCTAAGTTGGGTCTAAGCAGCTTCCCCACTTGTTGGGTTGCTCTTAGCAAGGCTGTGGTTATTCACGCAGGACAGCACAGGTTGCCTGAGGCTGAGGCCTTAATGTGAAAGTCGTCTGGGGGACGGTAAGGTCCAAGTCAGACTCTGAAACTCCTGGCTGGGGTTGAAAAGTAAATGTCTGAAGCAACCCTACAAAGAAGACAAACAGCTCCATCTTGGCGAGGCTTTCTCCAATGCAGTTCCTTCGCCCTGCAAATGAAAGCAGTGTGTTTACCTTATGGAAAGATCAAACTAGAATGTTTGCCGTGGACACAACATCTGAGATGTTGTAATGGAAGCAGGAGTGAAACCTTGAAATGCACTAGAGCATTTTGGAGTAGAGGAACCTGTGTTGCTAAAGGTAGCTGTCCCAGTCACACTGGCACTGTGTGCCCACCTGGTCTCTTTTGTCATACAGCTACCTGCAGCAGCAAGTCACAGCCGTGTCACAGGGTTATTATGCATTTATGATGTACCCTCTCCTCTCCTTAGCTCTCCAACCCTCTCAGCATCTTTAACCCTTTCTCTTTGAAAAGCGGCCTGATAGAAAAATGCCACCTCCTCCCAAAGTGAAATGGTTTGAAACTCACTTTTCCTGTGGAATTTATCCTAACATCCCACTTTTAGAAAAGACTGTGTTTCTTCTTTCCTACCCCCTCTTTGTGCTAGCTTCCCAGCCCTTGCATGATGGTCCCTGTGTGGTTGAAGCACTTGGTGGACAGCGAGGACTGGCTTCTTAACGTCCAAAGTCACTGCTGAGGGTCTGTGGTTGGAGCACGTTCTGGAATCCCTTCAAGCCATCCTTTCAGAGGAACAACTGGAAAGTGTAAGGTTACGTGGGAGGATCTGTAGGATTCTGCGGGAAATCTCCCTTTATAGCACTTACGGGCTCCTGCAGTGTTGGGTTTTGTTAACTCCCAGCAAGACTACTCCATCCAGCTGTGCCCCCTCGTAATGCACGCTGCTGCAGCCATGGAGGGCATGGGCTGGGGGCAGACGTTTCTGGAAATGAGCAATCTTTGGAAGCATTTATGGCTGTCAAGAAGGCACTGTGGAAGTCATGTTTCTTCTTTTAGGATGTCTCAGGGGAGAGTTTCTGATATTTAACAACCATTCCTACTATTAGTTCAGTTTAAGTCCCAGGGGGGTTGGGTTTATGAGCCTCCAGGGAGAAAATGTTAATTCTATTTTGCAGGTGAAATTGAGATTAAAAAATAAAAGAAAAAGTTTGCGACTTGACCAAAATGTCAGTTGGAGGTAGTGTGAGGATGCCAAGTGCTCTATCACCTCCCCTAAACACAGGACTGTGCTCCTTCCTCTAAAAGAACAGGTCTTGCTGGGAATCCTTGGCAGCTCTCAGAAGTGCCACAAGAAGAATCACAGTTGAAGGTGATTTCTGGGAACAATCCAGGGCCTTGGATTTAAGCTCTCACGGTGAGAGTAATACGGTTTGGTGTACTCTGTCCCATATTGGGTCTCTGCTGGCTGTAATATCCAGCCAAGATGCAAGGCTTATTGGGATTCTTTTTGGCTCTGGGGGGCAGTGGATGAGGCCTCATCCATCAGACCCATTCACATGTGGGACTTGCCTTGAGACAGGACCTGAGGGTCCCTGGATTGTACCCTCAGTTCCAGGAGTGCTCATGAAACCCCATGCATAGCTGTGCTGGCAGCCCTACCAGTCCTGTCTGGTCATTCACCTACTCCTGACAGCTTTGAGGCATTTTTCCACCTTCTTTGGGATGCAATATATCTCTGTGTCTTCTCTCCTGTTTAACCTTTGGGAACCAATGCCTTCAGTGGTGGGAGAGGTGTGCTCTGAGAGCGGCCGTTTGCCTGAATGCAGAATAATTGACTCTATTCGGTTGCCTGGTTGCTTATTGACCGAGTTAAAGGCAGTCCTTAGCCATGAAGACCTCATTAGTTTATACTGTAATAAAATGGTCCTGCCATAGCCTCAGCTCTGTGTACATCAGCCCTTTAGTTACCTGTGGAGAAGGGCAAGAAAGCCCCTTTCTTTACAAAATTCCCTTCAGCATCAAGGAAGTGGTTGGGGTTGAACTGATGTGGTGTCTCCCATTGCGTCTTATCCAGCAGCACTGAGGTAAGCGACGGGATTACAATTATACCCTGGAAGAAAAGTACATGAAGGCATAAAAAATAGCAAAGGTGCTTTGTTTTGGTTCATTTTGTGACATAGACTTCAGTGTCCCAGGAGATTTGCTCCACCTGGGGTAGGTGGAGACCCTGAGGGTTTTATCCCATCAGTCAGTAGAGAGAGAAGTCAGCAAGATTTTCCCAGCAGTGCCAAGGATTGAAGCCAAACCCCACATGGTGCTGCAAAAACCTCAAGCAGAGGGTCAGATCCTGTTAATTCCCTGGCAGATACTTCACTGTGCAGATGGCATCAAGGAGGTAAACCAGGGTCACTCATGGAGTGAGGAAGTCCTGAGCATGAGAAGGACTGAACTGAGTCCTACAATACCGGTCTCTCTGGACTCAATGTAGTTGAACAGACTCAACTATGAAACAATAGTCCTCCAATACCAGTCTCATAGACTCAACATAGAAACTCTTCTGGGGATGATTTAGGACGCCTACTTTGAGCTTCTGTCCTATAATTCCCTGTAAAGAAACTGGTCTCTGGTGGCACTGGCAAAAGTGAGGAGGGTGGTATGTTCCTGGGATGGAGCAGTTACCTACCTTGGGAAGGAAGTAACCCCTGAAGTGGGTATCAACAGCAGTGCAGCGGGGAACATGGGGCAGGAGGGTGATAAACCTCTGCACTTCGTGTAGCACTGCATTTGTAAACGGCATGTTCGTCCGATCCTCATATGTGGCCCAGGTTCCGGCTTTGACGGTTCTCCCAATCTCCTCCTGCACCTTTTCTGGAAGGGACAAACAAAAGGGATGTGCCCCAGCAAGTAAGCCAACTCCCTCCTCATATTTGGTTTTGGGAAAAACATGTTTTTCCAGAGTCTGGAGGAAGAGGATGCTTAAAACACCAGCCTGGGTTTCCCCGCTCTATTTCTAGTTCAGGCATGTAGATGGGTTTGACTTCCACTCATCCTCTCTCCTAGCAAGGCAAAGGGACTGTTTTGTTGTGACTTTGATCAGCATCTAATTACGTCAGGAGTTCATAACAATAAAGAGATGGGATTCAGCTCTTAAGGCTTCTGTGGATCTGAGGCCAGGCCTCTTCTCTCCCCATATCAGCCATGCCATGGATGGAGTGTAGGTAAAAGGAGCTCACTTTGAATCTCCGGGTATTTCATCATCAGCAGGATGGCCCACTGAAGCGTTGTGGCTATGGTCTCTGTTCCTGCCATGACCAGGTCGAGTATGGATGCTATTAAGTTGTCATCATGGAAGAGGCTGTCTTTCTTGTTTTTCTCCTTGAAAAACACAAGTGGTAGGAAATGTCTTAAAACCATCAATCTTAGTATTCAGGAAGCTTGGGAAATACTGCACAGCCTATGACACTGTTGACTATGATCTTGTGTTTGGGAACTGGGTGATAAAATAGACCTGATCTTGAATGCACAGCATTCACCAACGATGGAAGGTTTGGAGTGGAGTTTTGGTTCGGCATCCATTTCCACCCAGAAGCAGGCTGAAGCCCAGGGCCAGATGCCGTTCACAGACTCAGCCTCACAGGTTTGGAAAGAACCCTATCCCTCCCCTGTACAGAAGGAGATTCAGCTAATCCTAGTTCCGAGGGACTCATCCTGCCTAAGGGCAGGTTTGAATCTCCAACAATGTTCCAAATGACTTTTCAGGCCATTTCTGCTGGGCTTTAGGACAGTACTGACCCTTCCTCCACATAGCTGGGTAGAATACTTAGTGCCTAAAGTTGGCCCAGATCCAGCTGGAAAGAAGGAAAAACTCAGAGCCCAAATATTTTGTGTTGAATGAAATCAACTGATGTGTGAAACTGCCAAGTCTCCACTAAAGTAAGATGCAGGGCAGGGCTAGGACTTGTACTGATGATTTATCATTCAAGTGCTTGTAAGTGTATCATTCATCTTGAAGCAACAGTATCAATGATTAATTGATTTGTTGTTGTAAAAAGAAAGGCAGAGTCAGCTTTCATGTGAATTCATGCATTTTCTACTAAGAACAAGGAGTTGATCCCACATTATTAGTGCTGCTATTTCAGGAGTGGACTGAGACAGTGGCTTTCATCTCTTAATTTTGATAGAAAAATCCCTGCAGTAAATTACACCAACTGTAAGAGACTGGTGTCTGATTTCAATACCACTAGAATAACAGCATGGATTTCAATAGGTTTACATGACATGACTGAAATCAAGATTCAGCAGCTGTTTGAGCTAGAAAATCCGAAGGAGTCATTGCAAACAGTCAACACAGCTAAGCGGTCAAATACCTCTTGTTGCTTGAATATCAGTGCATCAATGTAGCTCCTCACGCTGTTCTCATTGATATCCTCCCTGCTTGCTTTCATGTATTGCCTTAAAATGACACGCACATCTTCTATTTTCCCAAGCATAATCTTGTGGGTTTTGAAAAGAAATCCAAGGAACGGGTAGAAATTGAAATACTAATGAAGAGTTAAAAAAGAGAAGCGTTAAGTCTGCAGAAATATCAGCATGCTGAAACAGCTTCTTCCTAGGGCACGACATATCAGTTGAGTTTTGTCTTGTAGTAGGAGGATCTTAAGCATCCCAGGGACTTCCTGGGCAGATTTTCATACGGGAGGGCTTTGCAACCTTTGAGCCACCCACTAATTCTCCAGCCGCTAAAAAGACTTTCTAACCAATCCCAACCATCATCAGCTTGCAACTTTTTAACTCTCTCAATTGTTGAATGCTAGGGTGAATAGATTCTGAGTTATCGGAGAGATACAGCACATACCATCAAACTCTTCACACCCAGGTCCCTGTGCTAAAAGCAAAAAATCAGTTGCTGCATGATTTTGTAAGGTTGCATGTCTAACTAACTGAATCAACATCTAAAAGCAAACTACTCAAAGCCTGAGAAGTAGCATTTGTCTGCTTGGTCAGCCAACACCCAACTTCTTTAGTGCTTTTATTTAGTGCTACCTAATTTTAAACATTTATGCTGTTCTGTGGGAATAGATCCTCTACTGGTAACGGCCTGGTCGGCCTCTCAACAGAGTTGGGGCTGCAGTGTTGCCAGGCCACTGGCCAGTTTAGAACAGTGTGAGACTAATTAGTTTTTTCCAACATCAGTTCTGAAGGACTGGGTATGATAGTTTGAAGATAAGCAAAGTTTTCCTGGCACTCTCCAAGGAAGCATTTTTAATGCAGTCTGTGAAATCTCACTCACCTAGACATCAACACTGAATGTGTCTTTTTAGAAAATGCAGAGAAGGCAAAGAAAGCCTAGATAGTGCAGTTATGTTGAAAAAGACAAAAGAATACCTGTGGAGCTAAAATAACCATAGTTCAGTTCTCATTTTAGCTCCACACAGATGTGCAGGATGGTTCAAATGGAGAGTAGCAAAGGGGAATCTGGCAGAACATTTGTGGTGACCAAGGTGGTACGTGGCGAACTGTCACATTTTAGGTGCAATGGCTGGTTCTGAACGTTTGAAAACTGCTGAACTAAATCCTATGGTTTGTGTGTCTCAAAAACATAATATGCTAGTGTAAAAAAAGTTAATCTGTGGGACAGGTTACTTACGCTCAAATATGGAGATCCCAGAAGAATCATAACTTCATCTATGAGTCTTAAGAGAGTGAGAAATGTTGGGTCCTTATAGTCAAACCTGTCCCCAAAGAGCATGATGAAGGTGATGTTGATTGGAGCACAGTTGAAGGATGTCAGGCTAAAAGGTTCCCCTGCAATGGGAGGAGGATGGAAATGTCAGTGAGGTGTTGCAGCAGCAGTGATGCATGTTAGGCTGTACAGCACCGTGATGGTCTCCAGCTCACCTTCGAAGGATTTGATCATCTCGATAAGGAAGTGAAGTTCCTCAAAAATTCTCCCTTCTATCATTTTTTTCCCCATGCCGAGGTTGCGCATGCTGGATACGGTGAATCTCCGAGTTGTTCTCCACAGCTCCCCGATAGAGAAGAACAAACCTGGGGAGGCCGTGAGACATCGCCGCTGGGCTCATGCATGGAGGAGCCCCACCGCACCAAACAAAATAGGGGACTGGATGAGGAGGGATCTCCACAAGTGTTTCTGCTGCCCAGTTTCCCATGGATTTAGGGCCTAAAGGTCTCCCATTTCTGTCTGCCCCATCCCTGTATCCTCTCATTTCATTCTCCCAGTTTCACTCAGCCTGTAGTTTGGGAAAAACAAGCTCCCACCCAACCCAGTTTGACCCAGCCCTCTCCTGAGTGCAAGGTAAGCAGGTACGGCTTTCAGACCAGTACGGGTTGGCTGTAGAGCTGGGGAGAGGGGTTGGTCTAAGTCAATCATGCAACTGTTCTGACCCTGTTTGGTTGCAAGTCTAAGGCCTCCAGCAACAACCTTGTATCTTTGAAGCTTCTCCTTTTGTCTTATTCCAGTTATGAAGATATTTTATCTTTGTGGGATGGGATAATTCAGTCTCTTCACCCTGGTCAGTGCTGAACTGTTTTCTTGAGATTCCCAGCAACGCTGTATTTTCAGCAGTGGCAAAAATATTATCATTTTGTGGAGGTTTCTGAGCTTATGCCTTGATGATCACTAACACCATCAAGCAGGGATAGGTATTTCATCCCATCAGTGTTGGAAATAGTGAAAGAAAAAATTATGTCAGTAATCCAAAGACTGTCTCAGATTGTGTCAATTGAAAAGCTGGATTCCAGCACTTCACATCTTCACCTTGGCTGCAAGGTTTTTAAATGTGTTTACTTTTTCTAGAATAAACACTGTTTTAAAGCAGTGTAGTTTTGATTTGGAAAGCAAAACTTCTTGCTCTAAAAATGTCAAAGCAAATTTCTAAACTTCATTTTTAATTTTTCTTTAATTCATGCCATTTCCTCTGGAACACTTCTTTTCTGCAAACAGCTTCGGAGTCAACAAATTGGCATTTTCTGAAGAAAAAATATTTCATGGGAAAATTTGTGACCATTGTTACTTAATAGCCTCTGTGAATGCACAGCTTTGAGTCACCTCTAAGTGGCTCAGACTTGGGCTGAGAAAGTGTGAAAGGACTTACAGTGCAATGCTGACAGTCTCCCACAGGGATATTTTACATGTAAATTAGCTCTGAAAAATGCTTCTCTCCCCATCGATTCTTTTTCCTTATGTAGCGATAAATTGATCTATTGATATTATGGCTGGGTGATTTAATTTCTAATTGTAATCCCAACTTCAGCCTGTGACCAGCATATAAAGCTGCCTTTTGGATGCTCAAATTAATGCCTCAGCTGAAGCAGAGGATGGAAAAACAAGGCGAAATGTCCTCTGAAATACTCAGGGGTGGAGAGTTGCCTTGGAAAAAACTGTGAGGTTGTTTGAGGGGGTGAATTTCCAACCTCAGCCTATTGCTTCTGCCTGAACCTGTTTCATGTTGGTCACCCAAGAGCCTTTGTGGGGAGGCAAGGTGGGGGGGGACTGATGATGTCCAAAATCGTGACACCTGGCAGTAGGAGAAAGGGAAAAACCCTACAGCTCTGGACAGCCAAACCAGTTAGTCCAAAGTTCCCTGAAACCATGGGGAAGGTTTGTAAATGTGGTGGTGGCGGCAAGCTGCTCTTATTGACATCTTACGGAAATTAACCCCAGAATTACCACAGTGCCTTTAAAAATCCCACTTCTCACCCTCGAATGTTTAGGATACGGATTTGCCACAAGTGCATTAGCAAAAATGATGAAAAGCCAGGAGGCATTGCATGCAAGTGAGGAAAGCCAAATATTTTATGTTGGCTTGACTTCAGAAGGGTCCAAGGGGGATGTTTAAAAGCCAGGCTTTGGGGATGCACAGTTAGGCTGGCACTAAGCGACGGTGTCATCCCTCCCACCCACCCCCGCTCATTTCTCTAGTACCGTTTCCGTTCTGAATTTGGTCAAATATTGGGATGGATGGTCTGTCTACAAACTCCTCTGTGTAGTTCACAAGCGCCTCCCGCACAACTTCGTACCCGGTCAGGACCACAACTTTCTGGAACCCAAAGTGGAGGGTGAAGATGGGGCCGTATTTTTCCGCAAGCTGAAAAAGAGGCGAGCTGTGACAGTCAGGAAGGGAGGGAGCGTGCATGGGGCAAGCGCCTGTTGCTTTCTGCAAGGACATATTCTGTCCTGGCAGCCTGCTGGGAACGGCTGTGGAGCCGCTACCTGCAGAATGGTGTCTGTAAGCCAGAGCTCACCACGGTCAAACATGAGGCATTTTGTATGGATGCCTGGCTGGCATCCGTATGGATTTTAGGCTTCTTGCCATGAAAGAACCCCCACCCCCATCAGTGCATTACTAATCTGCATTTGCTGTTAAGGTGAAAGTAAATGAAAAAAAATAAAACCCACCTAGAGTTAAAGACCAGACCTCAAATGGGAACACAAGTTGGCAAACCAGAGAAAGATGAAAACAGAGAAGACATTTTGGTGCAAATAATAATGCTGTCACACAGGAAAGCTTTGGTATGATGCTCCTCTCATACCAAAGCACTCCTACATCCCTGCTAGTAGACCAGAGGAGCCGTTTGCCCCATGCCAGGTGTTTAGTTTGCCCTGGATGACCACAAATTGCAAATCCATGCCCCTCTCCTCGGACGTGGCTTTGGTGCTTACGGCTCAGCTGGGCACAGCAGGGAAACCCACAGCGGGAGGAGGAGGCTGCCCGAGCTGCTGGCTGTCCCCATGCTTGTACACAAAGTGATGCTCGTTTTGCACTGAGAAGTCTCTGGATGTATCTTTGCCATAATAGAGAGAGACTCTTTCACTGCCACACACCCCAGGACAAATTCTCCGCTGCTCCCCACCAAAGCTGTGTCTTGCCGAGCGGTTTTTAAAGGCAGTGCCTCAGGGGGCTGAAAATCCCTCCAGGAGCATGTGGTCCCACCGGCATGTCCTACGTGTGCCCTCAGAGCCGCTGTGCTGTGCCCGGATCCCCACTCCTCTTTGCCAAGCAAAGGGGTCTGTGGCAGAGAGAGGCGGGCTGACGGGGGGAATCCACGCTCCGTAAGGACCCTCATGTGTGTGCCTGCTGCTACGTGCCTGCGTTTTACAAGGGTCAGACTGTCACCCCCCCCAGCCCCTGCCCGTGTATCTCCTTGGGGACTGTGGAAGGCTGACTACCCCTGCCTACCTCTGCCCCATCACTGCAGCTGCATCTCGCTCCCCAGCAGCTTGAAAACAGCACTTGGGGACAGCCGAGAAGAGTTTGGGCTGGGCTGGAGCAAGGTGATGGGAAGCCACAGTCCAAATCTGCTGCCTAAGCAAACAGATGGTGTATGTGTGCAGCCTCAGCCTGCACCGGGACCACTGGCAGCTTTTGCAGGGGCCCCAACAGGGCCCCCAGCCAACAACCTGCTGCTTAATGCAATCACCGTTTTTTTTCTCTCTGTGGGGTGAGATGGAGGGATAACCCCTCTGCAGTAATCCCAAAGTAAAGGCAAACATAGGCAATACCAAATATAGCCTAGCAGGTGATGAAAGCACGCGGAGGTAATTCCAAACTGCTGTTAGAGACTGCAGCAACGTCTGCCCAGCCCCGCTGGGTAAACTGCCCCCCACCCTGACATTGCCCATAACAACACCAGGTGCTGGGAGCCTCACCCCACGGCAGTGCTAACCCCCGGCTCGGCTGCTCCCGGAGAACTGCCGGTGTTTGCTGAGCACCGGTGTGACGGGAGCCATGTCGACACTCGCCTCTGTCTGTTTGATCGCTCTCTCCCTGACCCTGGCACAGGTTGACCCCCGAGGGTGGGCTGGCTGCTAAAGCAAGCGGGGAGCGCTCGGCAGCCCGGCATAAGCACCCCGAGCTGTGCCAGCCTTGTCTTGCACAGAAGAACAGTTTACCACCATAAGCGGGGTAAGTTGTCTTAAGTATAGGTTAATAGAAGAGCTTACAGGCTATTCATTCTGGTTCCTTAGTGCACCTTCTCCATCCTTCTCTTGTACTGCCGCCTAGATTTTAACGCATACCCAGTTCATCCAGAGGGAAGTGGGGTTTGCAATGGGGCATCTGGATTTGGCCCTCTCCGAAGCAGTTTTGGGGTCACTGCATCGTGGAATTCCCCTTGCCAGTTCTCCTGGGCAGAGGGGAGGGAAGCAATTTCATTTCATGTTAGTTATGTCCTAATGCTTCAAAAGATTTCTGGGTGTCCAAGCTGTCAAATTAATATTTCAAATCCCGCAAGCATTATATACTTCGTGTACATCACCACAATTACATGAAGAAATCCCATATTACCCAGAGGTCTTTTTTTAATGGTTGATCGCTCATAAATGACATTGCATCAACACAGACGTTGGCTAGAAAAAGCCCAGAAAAATATTATAAAGCAATTTTCACACCTTTACAATTTAGTTTGAATTAAAAAAGACAAACGGTTCTCACTGATATATCCCAGGCAGCTTTAAAATCTATGAGGGTCTGGGTTTGGGGGTTTTTGTCCTACCTTCATTAGTGATTTATCTTGCCTTCTAAGATCCACCAAGGCCAGGT
>NW_009612908.1:0-19199 GCF_000690535.1 Cariama cristata | reverse complement strand
GAGTTGGACCAGGAGGAAATTTAAAACCTGAATTTTTATAGCCAGTTGAAAAATAGAGTACAGCTAATAACAATGCTGCACACAGCAGACAAATTAATGCAGGATCAGAGATAAATGAAATTAAAAAAGACATTTTTTTAGTAATAATCTGTTTTTTGGGGGTTAGAAGCAATAAAAATGCAGTGGCACTGTTCAGTTTCTGCCAGCTGGCTTTCTGTTTGCTCTCTGCGATTGCTACAAGCACTCGATTCTTATTAAGGTTTGTAGAGTACCTAAATAAATACTGCATACTCCACCCTCTTTAAACACCTCAGAGAATGTGGTCTAAGCAGTTTGCAAAGCCTGTCCAGAAGTAAAGAGAGTTTCAAGTTACAAACCCATGCATGTGTGTGCAAGAACATATACATGGGAAAAGGTGCTTGGCATTCCTCTATAACCTCCTCCTCCCCCCGAGACCTCAGGGTCCTGCGTTAGCAGTACGATGACCCTCCAAACACTCTGCTGACACGGGGAAATAAAAAAGTTTCTTTGAATCCTATTAGAAACCTCCAGATTGAGATTTGGGTAGGGTTTGAGATCTCTGTGTTACTAGAGAGAAAAATAGTATTGTTATGGGAGACTTTAGCTTTCTTGATGTCAAGTGGAGATCAAAGGTTGTTAATAATGGTAAAGCCCGTGTATCCCTGGGGGTTGTAGCCCATAAACTTCTTCATAAAGTCGGCTCTGAAGTGCCCAGAAGGGATGCGGTTTCAGACTTCGTGTCTGAAGTAGAGGCCATAGAAAATTAACTTGGATCAAGTGATCATGAGTGGATTCATGAGTGGAATGGAAAGACAGAATTAGATTTGAAACTTCTGGGAGGATTCTTCATTTTGCAAGAGCAGCTTCTAAGAGATAGAGGGAAGAAGTTAATAAAGGCAGCTGACCTGGCAGGCTTCAGAGGGGGAACAAGACAGGAGAATGGGATTATTTTAAGTCAAAGATACTAAAAACCTGGAGCTTGCATCGCTCATAAAGGCTTAAATCTCATACAGAAAGAATTGAGATCTACCTGGTTGCATAGTGGTTTTCAGGAGGATATTGGGAATAAACATCCAATGGAGTAAGATTGTTCAGGGAAGAAAGAGCTGTCTTAGGTGATCAGGAAGCGCAAGGCTAAAGGTACATTAATCCAAAGGTTAGATCATATAAAGGCCATTATTCAGCAAATATGGATCCTTAGCCTTGCAAAGGCAAAGAAGGCAGGGAAAGAAGTCGACCAAATCTGAAGTGGGGTATAGCCACAGTTAGCATGGTCCCAGAGCAAACGGCTGCTTGGTTGCACGCTGGAGCTGCCTGTGTGATGTGGAGACGTTACAGGACAACAGTTGCCCAGAAGCACAAGAACCAAGTGTTTTGCAACATTTCTGGGACTTTTTTTTTTTTTTTCTTTTTATTAGTTTCCAAGAAATGGGCTGGAGGCAACAGTTTCTCCCAGAGCATGCCTAGGATGACTCAACCCTGCCTGCTGAAGTGAGCAAAGAGGCAGAGGGGCTGTAAAGACAGGCAAGAAGGATCAGGGCTGGCACAGAGTGCAGAACGTGGGCATCGCGATGAGAACTTGTGACGGCACGTGCTCTGCGCCCGGTGCAAAACGTTTGCTCCTGCAGGGTTTTGTCTGACCGGCAGCACCCTGCAGTGCAAAAGTTACGTGTTGCTGCTGCTCTCCTGGTATGTCATCCTTGCCCTGGGAGCTGCTGAAACCATAAAAAGGCCTTTCAGAAAGAGACTTAAATTATCTCTGAAAAGTTGGGGCCAGGGCGGGGGGGGACACACACACGACTACGTTGGGTTTTTTTAAACCAGGCTCTGAGTGCAATGCATTAAAATGACAAAGGTAAGTCAAGCTCTTGCGATGACAAGAAATTCCTGTCTCAATAATGTGTCTGGTACGTGTTTCGCTCCGGAGCTGCGCTGCTACGTGCTCCCCTGCCTGAGCACACAGAGCCGAGCACAAAACACCTGCCAGGCACTGACAGGGCTCCGGGTGCATTCCTGGGGCAGCCGGGCCCCTCGGGGTGCTTGCAGCCGTGTTGTCCTCTGTCCTCCATCCTTTGGCCCATGTGGCAATCCCCTGCCACAGCGTGTGAACCAGGCGGTGCTGGTGAGGACGTGGAGCATGAGCATCATCCACCGACCCCTGAGCACAGGCACTGTGCTGCCAGTTAGCCAGCCTGGGGAGAGCCAGACAGTAAATCACCAGCCCTACATCCTTTAAATTAACTTAACCCCCCCAAAATCTCTGTGCCTTCCCTGCCAGTCCCGTTCTTGACCCACGGTGCATCCAGGACTGCAGCCTCAGATAACTCCTGCTGGCTTTTACTGTGCCAAGTTCCTTTTAAGCAAGGGCAAGAGCCACAGGAATCGCTGTAAGAGGCCACATCAGAGACCCATCCAGAGCCACGACCTGTCTCAGACAGCAGTTATGATTTTCTGGACTTAGAAATGCGATTGTTTCCTTTGAGCTGTTTGTGGCTATGAGTATTGCTCACTCTTTGCATTGCTAAACATGTCCGGGCTGCATGTTGCCCAGGGATCCCTGTGCTCACCTCTCTAGTGTGGGTTTATTAAAGGTGGTGCAGCCCAATTTTATCAGTTTGACCCAAAATCAGCTTCATCCTGCAACACCAGATAGATCAACGGCAACAGAGCAAAATATTTATTAAGTAGGAGGTAAGGTCAGGCTTGCAGTAGTAGTTAGACTGCAAACAGAGCAAAAGCAAAACAAAAGCACAAGTGTAGCAGCGAAGGCTTTCTCATCACGCAGCTTGTCGAGCAGACTCCTCGAGATGTAACCAGAAGCTAGAGCTGGCCCCACGGTACGAGTGCAATACCAGTACGAGTACAAGGTACATCACAGTGATTGGAGTGCTGCCTTTAGTTCGGTGAACTAAAGCTAGTGTGAAGAGTCAGTGTCCTGGCCAAAGACTGCCCTACTTTGTCATCCCTTCATAGACTCTTCCTCCTTTATTTCCTTCCATTTGCAGTACAGATCAGCTTTAGATGACAGCAACTTTAGTTTTGTGTTATAGATTTACCATAACTGTCCCCTCAGTCTCTGTAACTTTCTACTTCTCCCTTTTTTCATCCTAACCTGCCTTTCCTGCCTCCAAACCAACACAAAAGCATCTTCAGTGACTCACTGCTCCCTAACCCATATGTGGTTTCCTCCCTGTTTCACAGCACATGGAGCAGCCTCCTCTCTTGTACCTGCCCCACCATTCAGATTTCACACACGTACCACGCTTCCCTCCACGGGCGTAGCCCTGCGGGTACAGCTAGTTGTTCCTACTCCTAATAGCTGCTACATGAAATAAATCATTAATTGTAGTAATCAAACAGCTGCTCTAGGACAGCCGCAGTCTCTGGGGTGTCACTAGCTTTCTACAGAGACCCTCATATGACAAGTTAATGGTACAGATGAGAGACTTGGTAACAAAGTCTAACCTGCTTCTCCTTCCAGACTCTACTACCAGTTTTACATCTATTTCCACAGTGACTACGTTCAAAATCCTATTAGCCTTGACAGTGATGCAGGATCTCGTCTGGCAGAGCGTGAGCATTATCAACTCCGAATTTGTAACTTTGGTTCCTACATAAGTGGCCAAAGCACTGTTTGCAAGCACCAAAATTTTGCTTGCAGTTCTCATTGTGCTGGCCCTGCTCCTGCTGTGGACTGAGCACGTACAACTTCCATGGGAGCCCGTGGCAGTGGTATTTGCTCAGCAGAGCAGGCTGATCTGTTATTCTGCCTGGAGTCCTTGCCGTCTATCCCTGACACAAGGAATGTCTGGAGAAGAAGACAGCTTGAAATGCCGGAGGCTGTGTATCTAGTATAGAGCTGAAGACAGACAGCAACATTTTCTAAAGAGTTGAAGCCCCATTTTCAGTCCAATGGAAACTATTGTCCCTGTTCATCCCAACACACCTGATACAGGAGACTGAAGTTTGAATTAGGAGCCTGTGGATGATGGTTCACCCTGCAGTGAATGGAGAGAGTGAGCAATCCAGACCTTATGGCAGTTGAATCGCCCAGCGAAGGATCCTCTCTCTCTCTGTGGAGGGCAGAGAGGATCTGGAGACCACCTGCGGCTCCTAAGGCGCAAGCGGAGAAGAGGGCTGAGCCTCCCTCAGCTCTCTGATGGGAGCGTGGCAGTCCTGCTGCCCAGCCCCAGGCTACATCGCCCTCACACCGCCCCGGGCTTGTGGCCGGCTTTAGTCATGCTGCTTCAGAAACTCTTCACTTTCTGTGGATGGTCATTTTCTGCCAGTTTAGGGATCTAATATGGCCCAGTAAGGGATCGGACAAGCGCCAAAGCCAGCATGAAGCCAGGAGAGGTGAGGGAGTGGTAGAAATGCCTTTATTAGCAGAAGCAGAAAGTTGCTAGGTTGGCCCCGTCATAAATAGGCTCTTCAGCATAAAGTGCCTAATGTGGGTTGGAATGAACCCATTTCCCAAACCACTTAGATGTTTTCTGATAACTGTCCCGTGCCTAGCTCTTGGCATCAGCCCATGTTACACCCTTGTGTCTGGGACTCTGTAATAAAGATAAGGCAGGTTGTATCGCACAATGGAAGCTCAGTCTGAGGCTCAGCTGAACAACCGTCCTGGGCACATTTCTAGATCCATTAAGTGTCTGTTGTCTCCAGCTGGGCTATCACTAAACAGCTCTGCTATAGAGCTTGGACTTTGGGCTGAGAAATTCCCCGTGGAGGCTCTCAGGGGAGAGCCTCTGATGGGTTACATCTAAGGAGGAGGCTTGAAGCCATTTCATTCTTTCAAACAGCCCTGAAAACTGCATCTCTGATGTGCTGTTCCAGGAATGAATCACGCTGTTTCTGAGAGCAGTACTCAGGGGTGTCTGCAGGGTTTGCATTATACAGACACCACCAGAGCTGTTGGAAAGAATGACACGAATGAGAGAAAAATAGCAATGCCCGGTGTCTTCTTTCCCCTAAAGCTTGGGTACAGACAGGTTTTTTCCTCTGTAACTAGACTTTCAATCTTGAAGGGTTCACTACTCTAACTCCATGTTGTTTGATCATTCATAGGGCACAGCACAAACCAGGTGAGGCATGGGGTTCAAGGTAAAGCCGACATCAGCAGTGAGATCTAGGTCTGACTTATCCACTCCTGGAGGAGGTTGGAAAACGAATTTGCGGAGCAAGCCTGCAAAGAAGAGGAACAGCTCCATTTTTGCCAGTCCTTCTCCAACGCAAGCCCTTCGTCCTGAAAACAACCAGGAGAGAAGTCAATGATCAGCACCGTAACTGTTAGTGTTGATGTCTGAGACCTTCTAAACTGGATGTGTAGTCCGTGAGAGCAGGCTGCTGTGGTAGGAGATTTTTCCTTCCTTCTCTCTGTATATTAAAGATGCTACTGACTTTGTCTCAAACCACACAGAAACCTGTAGGTATGTGAAATTATTCAATGACTGTGGGTAAATCAGTGTCTCGCAGATCTCCCAAAGAAGAGCTGGTTACCAACAGCAATGGTGGACAGGAGAAGTCACCAGAAATCCCTTATCCTATGTTCTGTGTCCCTGACTTTCATATTCTCCTGGAATCAGGGGGAACTGTGCCCCATTAGCCTAGCCCCAAGTGGTGCACCTCCACACACACCTTACCTATGGAGAACGGAATAAATGCCTCTCTCCTAACAAAGTTCCCATTGGCATCCAGGAAGTGGGAAGGGTTGAACTGATCCGGGGTTTTCCAGTGTAACTCGTCATTCAGAGCGGAGGTCAGCAGTGGAATAATCTCGGTACCCTGAAAACGATCAAAGAAACTCACGGTAGCTGTTTGGAGCACATCACTTTACTAGTCCAGCCAGGCTGCTTGCTTTTTTCTAATGTGAAGAGGCAAGTAAGACTGAGCCATGGCAAACAGAACTGGGGGATGCTTCCCTGCCCTGCTGTGGCTCTGCTTGTTATCAGTAGCTGCTGCTCTCTTTTTGGACCACAAATCATTCCTTTCTTAGAGTCAAATCTTTCAAGAAAGATGCTGAAGTAGAGGTTCCACATTTGACATAAGAGATTCAAACCAGTGCAATTTAATTAAAGTCTCTGGTTATCCTGGATTCAAACAGCTTTAACAGACCACAGTCCAGTGCATGTTTATAACAGCTATCCTGGATCCAAGACAAAGGATCACATCAGAGATTATACGATGCATCACAGTATCTTTAGATTTTTATATTTTTCTTCTTGTCTACTTTAAACAAAACTGTAAGGAATCTGTGCAGCATAAGCTGCTAGCCTCAAAGCTCACCTTAGGAATCACATAGCCTTGGAAATTCACATCAGTAGGAGTTGATCGTGATACACCCATTGGGACAATATTGGCAAACCTTTGTATTTCATGTATCACTGCATCTGTATAGGGCATTTTTTTCCGGTCCTCCAACTTAGGCAGCTCTCCTGGTTCAATGACATGGTTCATTTCTTCCTGAATCTTTCCTTGGAGGGAGGAAAGGATTAAGAAGCTGATAACCCCCTTATCTTGCAACTGAAATAGCCTCCAGTTTGGCCAAGATGAAGAAAAAGGAAAACTTTGAGGGGTATTTGGGAAGAGTAGAAGTGAGTAAGTCAGGGTATGGTATGGTTCTTTCAGGTTTGTTGTTGAGCCACAGGAGCTTGAACAGAGTCACTACAGTGACCATGCCTGGTTCTGATTACACACCTTTGTTACCCCATAACCTTCAACAGAAAGCAGATCAGAATCAGCTCCTGGGGAGACCTTTAGTGACGTAAGCTCATAGCCTGCAGGAGAATAACGATGGGGGGGAGATTTACTGTAACCGAAGACTCGTGCTTGGCCTCTCCCACTTGGCCAGGCTGGTTCAATGCAATCCAGCTGAATCAAATTCCTTTGTAAAGTCAACGGTTGTTATCTCTCTCAGAGTACTCACAATAATTACTCTAGGCAACACTGAATGAGTTCCACTCCCTTCCACAACCAAAGCCTTAAGCATGCAACAGTATATTGTACAAGAGGACTTCTCAGCCTTACTCTGAATTTCTGGGTATTTCATCATCAGAAGAAGACCCCAGCGCACAGTTGTAGAAGTAGTCTCCGTCCCGGCGGCAAACAGGTCCAGGGTTGAAAACAACAGGTTTCCGTTGTCAAACATAGTGTGAGGTTTCTTTGACTCCTTCAAAACATACAGGTAATGGCCATAAGTTCTACAGCAAGCAATACCAATATGTGGCTGTGTTGCCACCATTTTTATCTGCATTTTAGCTTTTTGTGACTTTATATGCTCTGGGAAATGAAATGTTTCGTATTTTAGCTTTAGGGCCTATGCTGTATGAAATTTGTCTGGTCCCAAGCGTATGTGCAATCCTCAGGTCTAGATATTAGGTTAGTGGGAATTTAGTTACTGCAATGAAGTTTATCACTGTACCATTCTTGCAGGAAGGTTTGGGATGATCTCCTCCTTACATGTGCTGAGTGGTAACTTACTTCACCCACGCGGGACACCTTGACAACTAGATCCTTTTAACCAGCAGTTTCAGTGGGGCTACAGAGAGAGTACAGCACAGCTGACTGTGAGTATGAGCTTTGATATATTCTGCTCACTGCAGTTTTTCTGTTTCCCCTCACTTCCAGTCCCTTACAGATGGTAAGTCCTAACTATAAGTCAGAACCAACAGAACAGAAAGACCCAGAGGCTTAGCTTTAAAGTACCTGTTGTTGCTTCATCAGAAAGGCATCAACAAAGCCTGTTAAGTTATTTTCATTAAACTCTTCTTTGTGTTCCTGGAAAAGCTTCTGGAGAAAAGTGTTCAGTTCACTGACATTTTGCAGCACAGTCTTCGAAGCTCCAGAGAGAAATCCAAGGGATGGGTAGAAATTGTATAACTGTGGAGCAAGAGAAGTCTTACTGTTAATTGGCATTTTGAACAGACGCTGGTATCTCAAATCACACTCCTGGTCCCTTGTCCCATGCCCTGACATTTCAGGCCGTAATTCCCCCACATTCACTTGCACAGTCCAAGCAGCTCTGCATTGCTGCAGAAATTGCGTGTTCTCTCTGTTACACCTCTGCATGAGTCCTTGCCATGACTTTTGGGATACTCATCTGATCTTTCAAGGCTTCCAGGTGGTGGGAAAGGGTCTCAGATATGAAAGACTGGGATGTCAGCATTGTACTTATTCTGGGGAAAGCCCTCAGATGTGTCACATCCTATGGCAGCCGAAGGGACTTGAACTGGCCACCTCCACAGACAGACAGAATTGCTGTATCAGCATGGTGCTTTCCAAGCCGATTAGCTTAGGCACAGCGCTGAGCTAACCCAATTGCACTGTTCCTAGGAGCTGGACTGAGCACAGCGTTGCAGTATGTCATATGGATATACGTGCTGTCAGGAGAAAGGAGGGGTCTCACCCCCATTATCCCATGAGAGGTATGCACATCTTCAAGAAGACCACTAGCTGCCCTGCCAGATGATTAAACAAACACCCACCGTTAGCTGGTGCTTTGTCCTGGGAGAGTGTCTGGACACAGCGTGTAACCCTGACCTGTGCTTGGGTGGTGCTTTTTGGGCTTAGTCTGGATTTACAGCCAGCCGCAGACCCCCGTGCAGCTCAGAAAGATGACTACACTGGCGTTCAAAGCAGAAGCTTTGTGTCAGGAAGGAACAGGCTTCTATCAGCTGTTAGTTTGCTAAGATTGAGTTTCAGTGGCCAAAATAAAAGACAAAGAAGTTTGTCAAACCTGGTTGTAGGAGGGGCAGAAGTAAGACGGTTACTGAAGGTGTAATACAAGGAGGCAGAGCTCAGATGGCATTTCAGGGCTGATCTCTGATATGAGAGATGTATTGTGCTTCTGCTCTTCAAATAGGGTAAAATAGTTCCTTTTGCGAAGACTTTGTGTTTTTTTTCTTTTACTGATCAGCTTCACAGACTAAGTGCAGGGGCCTGGGAATCTGTGCGTTGCAGATACAGAACCACAGATGTGTTCTGTACAGGCTGGCTGATGTTCTTGTTCTCAAAGGGCAAGATGTGGGAGGCCGGGGGCACAAACACGGGCAACTGGATATACCCCCCAAAAAATAAAAGCTAAAACATAAAATCAAGCGCTTACCAGCACCATAGGGGAGCCCAGCAGCTTAGTATTTTCATTTATCAGCTTCAGCAAAGTTAGAAATACAGGATCATCATATTCAAACCTCTCTCCAAACAGTATAGAGCAGATGACATTGGATACAGCATTGTTGAGTATCATCTTTGTATCAAATGGTTTCCCTGTATTTCAAGCAATGAAAACATGTGACGACGTGATTATGCTCATTTCAGTCTGTTTTCTTATGGAAATGTAGTCCTGAGCTCCCAAAGAAAAAACTCATTCACCACCCAGACTGCAGAGCAGGGAACTCAGTTTCAATGTTTTAAGGCCTCGGTTTAATAACCTACTTCAGCGTAGGCTGAACTTTAACCATGAGATACCATTTGTTCAGAGTTAAAGTGTCATTAATCTTTATTGTTCTGCTAAACATGTTTTCTGTCTCTGGATGAAAGTCTTGACACTCACCATGATAGGATTCAAAATATTTGATAAGTGAATTTACTTCCTCCAGGATTCGGATCTCAATAGTTCTCTTTCCCATTCCGAAATCTCGCAGTGTGGATAACGTGAATCTTCTCATAGTTTTCCATAGCTCTCCATGGCTGAATGCTATGCCTGAAAATAAAGGTGTAACATCCTTATGTTACCTGTGGTTAATAAACATTTGTAAGGCCTTCCTACGTACTGATACCAAAACTGCTTGATAGACTGTTATATACACAAAAAGCAATCTGTAAGAGGATGATACTCTCTGCCATAAGAATATAATAGACATAGACAAACTACAAAACCTAACCAACCAAAAGGTCACTTACCATTTCCTTGTGTCATTTTCCTAAATATGGGTATTTCTGCCCTCTCTCCAAATTCTTCAGCATGATTTAAAAGGGCATCCTTGATGGTTTCGTATCCAGCCAGTACCACAGCTTTCCTGGGTCCAAAATGTACAGTGAAGACATTACCGTATATCTTGGAGAGCTGTCAAGGCAAATAAATATGTTCATTCACAACCAGATCTGGACCCAAACGCTAGCACTAGCCACCCTAGGTGGTTTCTAGCCCGAAAGGAGCCTCCCAGCCCTGCCTGAAGTCTCCAGGTGCTGCTGTAATGCAACTAATGAGCAACAGTTATCAATTGCCAGCATCTCTGCTTGCACCCTGTTTGCACAACAAGGTGTCTGCTATCACTGCTCCTATCAGAGAAGCCAATAAAATGCCATTGCATTCCTGTGGTGTTCTGCAGTAACAGGCCAGCGTAGCGATACTACTGATACTACCGTTCGGAGGCTGGTTAGAAAATGCTGTAGCAGGCAGGCCTGTTTATTTTAATGCAGTTGACCCGAGGCAAGCGGGGGTGCATACATCTTCGAGGCTGAAGCCACAAACACTACAAAAACAAAGCTAGACAATAAGTCTTTCTTTCAGGACAGCACTTGTCTCTAATTATGTGGCAAGGTGAGTAGTGTTGCAGTCATTGCAAAATTATTTGCTGGCCACCAGAAACTTGAATCCAACTAGGAGCTATATTCTTGTAGATAATGTCACAGGAGCTCTAGGCTTTTATAGCAAATTAAATATGAATCATCTGTTACACAGAAGGGTGGCTTTGACAATCTAATCATTCACTCGGTATTTTAGACTTCGTTTAAATACACTGCAAGCCATCCGCTCCAAATGTCTTCTGGTTTCCGATGTGCCTGGGTTACCATTTGCTATGCATTAGATACATTCTGAAAATTGAATTTCAGATTAGAAGCAGCTCCTGTTATTACACCAGACAAATTGAATTTGTTTTCATCAAACGGTGGTTTGACGGCTTGGGAGATAACATTAACACTGGTTCTTTCATCCCCAGCAGCTCACAGAGTGTGTGGCAGAGCCAGGGGCAGGGAATCACAGCCGTCTCCTGGCCTTCCTGTGGTCATTTCTTTGCATTAGCACTTCTTGCCATCACCTTGTTTTTTCTCAGCAACACAAGTATTGGATGTGGCAGGGCTGAAAGCCTAAAGAGATCTGCTTGGCAGATTGTAGAAAATGAGTCTGGTGCCTTCACGTGACATCTGTATCACAAAATCCCCCAGTACCACCAAAATTAGTTGCTCTTCCATACCAGCATCCTCCAACATACCTATGATCAGATGGGAGCTCAGGACCAGCAGCCCATCAAAACTGCACCATCCTCTGCGCTGTAAATCAAGGCAGATGAACACTACACAACTGCTATA
The DNA here is from genome assembly GCF_000690535.1 of Cariama cristata. Lineage (NCBI taxonomy): Eukaryota > Metazoa > Chordata > Aves > Cariamiformes > Cariamidae > Cariama > Cariama cristata. The sequence goes on along the minus strand of NW_009612908.1, from coordinate 7,865 downwards.
GGAATTCTGTACTTGTGCAGCCCAGGATGCCCTTTCTTCTACGGCTAACTGGAGAATTTCAGTGTCTGCACTGCCTCCTCACTGCAGCTCTTCAGGTGGCTGAAAGGGTTCCCTGGGGACGGGGTGTCCCCCGTTGCAGTATCCAGTAAGCACACACACAGGGTATGTGACAGGTCACTCGCAGCACCTCAACTGTCTCTACAGTGACCAGGAGAAATCTGAATTCACATTGACTTGCCCCCACCTCCCTATGGGAACACAGCAGACACTTTCTGAAACAAGCATTGCACCTGGCTTTATAATATTTGTCCTCTTTTTCTCTTTTAGAAATAAAAGTATCCATGGAGCTGCATAAGAAAAAGCAATTTGTTTACTTAGACATATAAAAGCCACGCATCAAGTCTTAAATAACCCTGGCCAGTGTGTGTGTGCAGGGGAAGGGTTGGGGAGGCAGAATTGAGATTTGCATTGCAGGGATATAATTAGCTTTGGAAATAAATGTGCATATGACCCCATTTCCTCTGCTTTGGGGATGACACCCTTCCTTCCTTCCTTTCTCCCTTTCTTCCTTCCTACCCACCTTCAGTGGGAGAGGTCTGTCTGCAGTGAGACATCTCTTGATGGCAAATAGTCCTGATCTGTCAGCAGACTGGCCCGACTCGAGTCTTCTACCTGCAGCCTCTGAGGGGCTCAAAATACCAACAATATGGAGCTGACTGCAAGGGGTGGGGGTCTACGCTTGTGTGTGTATAAAGGAAGGAACGTGCGTATTATATTTACGTATATCCATACATGTATGCGTGTGTATACCTCTGAAGGCTAAATTCACTCTGCCAGCCTGCATATATGCCAAATGTCTCATTTCTGCCCTCCACACAATGCAAACACAATCACATCTCCATTTCCCTAATTCCATTTCTCGCTTCAGGAATTGCATGTTTTCCTCCTGCCTGCTCGCTCACACCCTACCTCTGTCAGCGACTGGAATGGCTTTTTCAGGTCCACCACATTCAAGTTTCCGATCAGAGGAAGAGGTCGTGGCCCAGGAGGCAAACCGCAAACCGACTTCTTCAAGCTGGTAAGAAAGTAAAGGAGAGCGACCAGCCCTGCTGCCAAACAGAGCAGCGAGCTGGAGCCCACGTACTGCAGCAAACTCTGTAGGGCCATGTCTAAATCCAAGTGTGGGTATGAGCATCTTGGGGTCCCTTTATAGCCCTTCTGCCATTGCCTGAACACACCTTCTGGGGAAGTGGCTTTACACAGAGAAAAAGGACTCTAAGATCTTGTTTACTTCCATTTAGACCAGATGTACTTTTTTTTTCCTGCCAAATAAAGCACCTTATTTTATTCTGAAACATGGATTATCTTAATCCGGAGCTCCTATTTCATGTACAACACTGGGGCAAGGTGTTTGTTTTCCAGTGAAAATCTGTGTTATGGGTATGTTGTGGTCTGTGTGATTTCAGGGGCAGAATTAAGGGACAGGACCCATGCTGGATTGCTGTCACGGTGCCAGGTCACAGGACTCAGCTGGACCACTGGTGATGCAATGGAGGAAGCAGGACGCGGGAGGGAAAGCCCACAATAGTGCATGGCCCAGGGTGCAGCTGGCGAAGAAGTCCTCAGAGAAGATAAGGCTGGCCAAGGAGGAGTTGGAATGGTGGTGGCATGAAGATGTGCTAATTCAGGATTGCGGATGGGAGTAGATCTGCTTACAGGTAACAGCTCTCATTTTGCTTTCCTGCCACCCCAGTAAAGTCACCTCCTTAAGCAACGCAGTGTTTTCATTGCTGACACTGTTACTGATCTTTGTCCCCAAATTCCTCTGCTGGCAAATTCCTCCCCAAATGCCCCTGAAACCACTTCAGTCACTATTTTGCAGTTTACTGTCCAGAGGACTGTGTGCCTGGATGTCCACCTCTCTCTCTGAGTTTGGTGATGACTCCTTCCCAGCTGTCCTGCCTGTTTATGAGCAGATGCATGCAGTCTACCAGGAGAAACCGTCCCCTCCAGCCAATCTTTCTGCCTAGACTGGGAAAGAGATCCTGGATCTTTGTCACCTGGGAGGAGCCAGGATCAGGCTCTGCAGCTGGCCAGGCAGAGGACGGAGGATGGAGGCTGCCTGGGCAGCTATTGCAGAGGGGTTGCCAGCCAGGAGGAGCACACAGCAACAGTTTTGGCACTCCAGGTGTTACTGAGTCATGCCCCATGCCAGGGCAGGGTCCTGCAAGAACCCACATGCCCGGGCAACAGCTCCCTAAGAGCCACCCACTCCCCTTGCACCCTTGGGGGATGACAACAAAGCAGAAGTGCTCATGAACAGGAGGCCACAGTTTTTAATGCTGGCTGTGGTGGAAGAGGCCAATTTGATGCTCTATCACGTATTCTCAGGTGGGGTTATTTTGCTCCCCAGTTGCAGATTCTGTCTGCTGTTCAACCCTTTAGAAATCTTTAGTTTTAATAATACTTTTGCTAGAATCCTCCAAGGCGCCCTGGTACAGGCTCCACTGCTGGAAAAATGATGATTATTTATTAATAATAATAAAAGTACATTAGCCAAATGCAAGTGGAATCAATAAACTCTAACTAGATTGACATGAAAAAGAGGCCTGCATGTCTGTCTGTTCTCCAAGGCTTGTTATCAAGAGTGGAGTTTTTCACAAGGGAGAATTACCCTGTGCAGAAGACGACTAGGCAGGATGGGCAGAGAAAGGAGGGTCATGTCTGTCTCAAGATTTACTGCCCAACTATGAGGTCTTGGTCTTCACCCTCTTCTCCCAGACATTTCCTATTCTGCCAGACTTCTCTGAGCAAATGATGTGACCACTGGGACTCTTGAGACTTTATAAGATAGAGCGAGGAAAAAACCCTACATGGGCCCAGTTAGGTACCGGTGGAGGAAATTCGTTGTTTCTGTTTACATACAGCCACCACTGCTCTGTTGGAGTAGAGCTGGCTACTGCTATAGAGCAAGAGTGCCTTCTCAAGGGCTTTCAGACTGTTTAAAGCTTTAGGTTGTACCTGGTGATAATACGGGGTGAAATCCTTTCTCAAGTAGTGAGCCCGTGGACTTGCAACCTGCTGGACTGATGTATGCACTGTGGGAAATGAGAGACGAGTTCTCCAGTGGGAGGGGAGGGGATCATTGCAGTTTTAAAATACAACTAACGGCATGTCTGCACCTCCACTTCTTCCTCACACACCTTGGCTTCCAGTGTGCAATTTTGAGCACAGCCTACAACTGAGTTGTTGGCTTGCAGGTGAGGCATCCCACACAGGACTGCGGAGAAAACATTGCTCCTCGCTCACATGTCTTTGTCTTTCTACCAGCCCAAGCCAGAACCGATATCATCTTCAGGTAAGCAGACCCTGTGGGCATAGCTCAGGGAAATAATCAGTTCCTGCTAGAAAATAAGCCTGTACATTAAACAGCCACAGAGTCATCGAACTTCTGTGTGCTCATCTGAAGGAGGACATACAATCTTTTAATGGGACATAGGTTAATAGTGCTACAGTAACAGTAGGATAATGGAGAGAAAGAGCTGTTATAAGGCCATAATTCAGTCAATGAGTTCTGATAACATAATAAACCATGAGAGTGAACACCAAGTGCTTGTGTGCCTTGCAAGGCTCTGCCACTGATTTACAACCTCAAGAGATGCCTATCAGCCCGTGCATTGTTATCAGGGATATATAAAGCATGAGCACACCCTATTAAACATTAACATTTTTAAAGACTCAGATGTGTTAAAACTCAGGCTGCTCCTTGCTAATGGATTTTGCTCACCTTGACAAATACCAGTGCAAAAAGAAATCAAAAGCTTTCAGACTTTGACCTCTTTCCGTTTTTCATCATTATTGCATTGTTTTATTGGATTACACCTGCTTCTTCCTATCCTGATATTGGTATTTCTATAGGATCACAACAGGGTAGTGATCGGTGTTTCAAGTGTTCGCTGTGCTCATTTTGCTATAAATAACTTGTACTGGATTTCTTTCCATTTATCTGTCAAATCAGTGTGCGTTGTACATCTACTTTGGGAAGAAAGACTCCTGGAAAATACTTTTAAAAATCATTATTTCACTGCAAAATTTCAATGAAAGATTCTTGCTTTTTTCCCGTATTCTGAGCTGAAACATTGTATGTGACAGGTCTGGTCACTGGGGGAGGAAAATAAAAAAATCTGTGCATGTGATTAGTGCATTGTCTCTGTGCAGAGCCTAAGGTGACAGCATTTCCCTCTCACATTAAGCATTTACTCCTTTTAGCAACAAACCATTCTCAGGAACTTTGTTGCTTTTAAAAGCCTTGTTCTTGGACTGAATGGCCATTCCTTCATGAGTCTCAGTGACAAAATACATGGGAGATTCTGGGATTTGGTGCTGGTAATGTGCTTTATATTATGCTTATCTATAAAAGTATTTGCAGTAAAATCCATTGTGACTTTAGCCAGAAGCATGATCTTCCAGATCCCACACTTATGCCAACAAACGAAGGCAGCCTGACCTGGGAAGTTAGTACTGAGAAGGTCAGGTTATGAACAATTTATTTTCAAAATACGACTGAACAGATCAAATGCCTCGACATTGCTCCAAGGATCTTTTTGTTCTGGGTCTCTAGCTTCAGTCTATCTCAACACAGTATCGCAGAAATTAGATTAATCCAAGGGCAATTTGGGGCATATCACGAAGGATGATTAGTTGGTAGGTATCTACAGAGCCAGCATCCCAGCGTCGTACTTTTGCAGAGAGAGATGTGGATTTAGATATAGCAGAATTGCAACTAGCAACGTAAGAAAAAAGTTTCCTTTGGCTTTCAGTGCGGTGTTAGTATTTCTGCCACGTTTCCCTCTAACCTGATGAGGCTTTGGCTCAGTCATAACAGAAAATGAGCTATCATTCTGTACATACATACATAACATATTAAGGCCCTGACCTTACTGGCATGAACCTGTGATTTCCCTGTAAGTGCAAAACAATAATATTTCATTAATCATCCACAACAGAAATCCCCATTCCCCGGACTATTCTGGCAATATTCTGCATTTTTGCTTGTCTAGGAACCTGAATTAAAAGGGAGAAAAATGGTTTACAACAGCCTGTGGCAGTGATGAAGCAAGAGACCTTATGTAAAAGCTGGCGGCGTGCTCGCCGCGCGAGGGTGAGGCGTAGGAATGAGTGATCCTGGAAGGATGTTTCTCTGAGGTGTGTTCTGTGCCTGGGCTGGGAACAGCAGTCTCAAGGGCACAAATTCCAGCGTCTGAATGTGCTTGGTCTTGTTCAGCTGATTAATTTCTTACAAATTCCAAGTCAAGATACAAAATCCCCTAGTACTTTACTCAAAGCCTTTCACGGGCTGTCAATAAATTATTTTCAAATTAACTACCTGATAATCTGAATCTGTAGGCTCTTAAAAGATGCAGCATGGTGAGAGAGAGAAAATAAAGTCCTGATCTTTACCCTGCCCTTAAAAAGGAATAAAGTTTCTGCTCTGATGTATTATTCAATTTGATGCTTCCAAAAGTAATACTAAGTGTGTGAAAACTCCTTCTGAAGGTACCTTTGTACAACTGACGGATAAGCACCAATAGTGGAATAAGTTTTCAGTGTGATCTGACAAGACTGTAAAAGAGCAAGTATTTTTTAAATGTTACTTTAGTCCATAATTAACGACTAATAGCTCTGATTCAAGTCGAAGAGTGGGTTTTTTTTAATCTATCAAGCTGTGTAACTTGAAAGGCGAAGGTCCAAGAATTTCCCTAGTTTGGAGAACCTTCTAATTTTTGGAAAGGGCTCAGGACTCCAGACTAGAGATACTGGAAAACACTGGATGCTCTACAAATTATCTGATCTCCATTGTACAATGGGCACCTTTTTAACTGAAACAGCTATTTCAGATTTCCCTGGTGCCGTGAAAGCCTCTCACTTCTTTGAATAATAATATGAGAAAAGCATTTAATTTTCTGTTTGTGGCATTGCTCTTTGTGGCACTGTTTTTATTGAATTCTTTTGGAACTGGTTGGCTTAATTTACAAACAAGATTTTTGTTTCCTCACACTGATTATCTAATGGGAGTTTCATTTGATCTCCTTGGGAAAAATACATACTAAACTGCTAAAGCACAAGTATTAGATTCTACAACAAACTATACCTTTGAAGGAAACTCTAGAAGATACAACTGACATTTGCAATAAAAACTTTAAGTAAGCATAATGAAACACCTGCTACTACACCTGATCTGAATTTGGGTAACTCCAAAATTTAAGACTCCAAAGAAAGACACTGGGTTAATTAACACATAATCAAAGCATTTGGATATAATATAATACAGCAAGTGGTTATAGCCTTTGCATAGGATTGTCGCTATCTGTTTGGGAATAATTCTGCTGCGGGATCCCTGCATATCTTTTTCCTTTGATTTCTTCCTTCATCACATGGGGAATCAGCAAGTCAACCGCTGTGCCAGAAAGTAAGGGACGTGACTTGGGCAGTTTGCTAAAATCAGATGCCTTGACACTTCAGTTAAACTTGTCCAGATAAACCAAAGCTGCTTCTCTGCTGCTCAGTCCTCTGAGATCTGGAAGACAGATTGCTGCATGTATTTATGAAAGAGGAGTATCTCCTTTTACTGTTAAGTGTTATAACGAAGTCAAGTGGAAAAGTGCTATTTACTGTATAATAAAAAAAATCTATTGTTCATAGCCCTGAAAACATAATAATAAATAAAACCTTATATTTCAGGCCGTGTAAACCAGTTGCTTATGTAATAGAACATGGTGTAATTTTCCATTTACAATTTCAACACTGTAATAAGAAAGCAATCAAAGCATAAAAAACCCTGCACTTTAAATGGGGCTGTAGGTAATATTTCCATAATGGTTGTCCTTAAGAATTGCAGCTGTTCCTTTTTTTTTTTTTTTCCCTAGCCTCAAATTCTTTCTACTTATCTCAGTCATTTAATTAAAAGAAAATCAACTTAAAACAGATGAAAGACCATCTTAAACCAATTGCAGCTATGGGCAAAGAAGAAAAAAGACTCTAACAGCGTAATCCACGGTTAACACCCGGGTGGGTTAAATTAACATCATTTCTCATCCTCCTTTCAGGATGAGATGTGAGGCTGTGCAGAGAGTGTGCTGTAAACCTGCCAGCAAAAGGGGTGTTTGCCTTGGGTAGCCGTCTTCGGGATCTGCAAGTTCACCATTTCCCAAGCATCTGCCAATGACCACTTGGTTTTACTGGCCTCATCGCCGTTCGTGCCGCCTGATGGGAAGCCTCCTGCTTGCCCATCGCTTGTAGGAGGCACAAAATAACTCAGTGCTGTCCATCAGGTTTGTGCACGGACATTAGACCGTGCCACCATGGGCGGCTGATGGCAGTGTCCATGTTACTGCAGCGGGACGGGGATGGCTCTTCTGAAATCCTGCTAGATTTCTGAAGAAAGTTGATACTGCCTCCCTGGGGGTGCCTCAGCAGTGTGTGCTGATCCCCAGGGCTCTCGGATCACACTGCCAGCCAGAGCTGGGTCCTGAAAAATGTGCTTTTAAGTCAAGACCCAGTGCTCAGCAGTGACGGGTGAGGAACTTGTGCTTCGTGGTGGTGGGGAAGGAGGAGCCCGGCCTCAGCCCGCGCCCTGACCGCCAGCTCCTGGGTAGAAACAGGAGGCTGAGGTGAGGCTGGCTCCTGTACAAACTGGTCTGCTGACACCAGGCTCTGAGTTCTGCGCTTTTCCCCTTCATCTCCAAACGAACAAAGGTCAGAGCACACACCGTTTCCCTGCCCCTCAGCAAGCTGCCCCTGACCATCGCTCTCACCCTTCCCATTCGGAGAGTTCAGAGGTGAATTAGGAAAACAACAAGGTGTTT
>NW_009612907.1:43485-53926 GCF_000690535.1 Cariama cristata | reverse complement strand
ATTCCTCTGATTGCCAAATGTCTTAGCTGGGGGCGGCTGCAGCCCCAGTTTTTCCCCAGGCAGAGGGCAGGAAGCCCAGAGCCTTCTGCTGGGCCTGAAGAGAACTTAAAAGCGGACTGCGATTTTCAAAGCTGAAGGTAACTTGTCCTGTATTATCTCTAGGCTGCCTTCCAGAAAATAAACTGCCCAGTGGAGGAATACTTTTCATGCCTTCTGTAATGGAGCACACAAAGACTCCAAAGATTTTATTAATTCAGTTCATCCGCACTCTCAAACCTTTAGGCAGTAGGGAGTAAGCTATGTATCTTTTGGTTTCTTGTAAGGAATTCACACTAGACTCGCTGCTAAATCATTTTCCCTGTACTACTAGTACAGGAAATTAACTATAAATGAACTATGAAAACAAATCATTCTGCTACAATTTTCCACTGATATTACTTCACAGTTTTAGTACATTTAGGAAAAGCAATATAGATTCAAAAAAAGAGTTACAACTTATTTATATACTGATCCTTAAATTATGCTCGTTCCTCTTTTACCAGGCCCTACTTATATTTCTTGCTTATTCTGCAGTGCTACGCTGAAGTTGGAAGCATCCTTATGAGATGGCATCATTGCATGGTTTCACAGCTAACGCTGAAGACTGTTTCACTCTGAGACTACTATTGACTGAAATCTGCAGGGGAGGAGATAAAAGTCAGTTCCTTGTATTCTTTACTATAAAGCAAACAGCTTCTGACTGTTTATATAAATGGCGATATTGAGATATTCTGCATTTTTTCAGTAGTTACTAATTTTTTCATAATTTCCTCCCTGCACAAACACTACTGCATTTCTTCAGAAAGATTAAACACCAAGGATTTATACCTTCAGGAAGGTCTATGTTTTTCACCTGTTTGAAGAAATAAGAGACAGTGTACTCTAAATATGGAATAGGCAATTTTGCTCTGAAAATGTTTTTTGAGCAACACACAGGGGTAATTGTGGAGGAGTTCTACAGTTGGGGGGGGGGCGGGAGGAATCTGCTCCATACTGTTTGAAACTCCCTTGACAAATTCTTACACCAGCAGATTGTCAAATTATTTAACATAGAATATCTGCTGAGAGAGATTTATTGAAATTTAATGGTAAACTATGAATATGGTACAAGTTGGGTTTTTTAGTATGAATTTACAGGACAAAGAAACCAGAAATGACAATGCTCTGAACACAAACAGCAAAATATCAATTCTGCCCCACCGTAATGCAGTCATCGTAAGAAAGAGAAAGCATTTATAGCTAACGCATTGGCGTGTTGGTGTCGGGGCTGTGTGCTCTGAAGCACCAAGTGCTAGCTGGAGTGACAGCAGCAAGCGGAGTGCCTTTGGGTCGATGGCAACGGTAAGTCTCGTGCGCTGCAGCGGACAGGCAGTAAACATCTTGTTCTCCACACTGTACAGTAGATGAGCCAGGTGGAAATGAGGTTTTCCACCACTACAGATTGCAGGCTGGGACTGGTGGCTGCAGTCGTGCCCATCTATTTTAATGGAGTTTACCATTTAAATAGCTAGGGTCAAATTCTACAGTGAGGATTTAAAATTGAAGTCTTTACAGGGGTGAGCGTGAGCAGAATGTGCTCCTGTTTTTTTTTTGCAGCAGTACGGTGGTAGCTGTTAGAAGTGGTGGAGAAACCAATTTTTTTTCATGACAAAAATGTAAATCTGCAAATTGAAATCTGCAATTCAAAAGCAATTTTCTATGAGAAATCCTGAAACAGATATTTTTGTGTGAGATTCCAACTCCACTGAACTCAGTGGAAAACCCTCACTTCCTTCACTAGAGACACCATTTCACTTTTTGTTGGAATTTCTTTCACATGAACATTTCCCTGCAGAAAACGTTTAAATCACTTTTTTTTTTTTTCTTTCCTCTTTCTTTCTTTCCCCAGTAGGAATTGCTTTTTTGCCAGAAGCATTTTGGTCAGACCTACAAAGGAGCTGTAGACAGAAGCCATGAACAGATGTCCTCTTGGGGACCCTGCTGTGAGTTGGAAGAGGTTACTACTCTCAGCTGCTCAGCACCATTCCCTGCTCTCCTCATTAAGGATCACCCCCACTGATGTGCTCATTGAACAGTTTGTGTGAACATTTCCTACAAGGCCCAGCCTCAGGCTGAGCCTGTTATCTTGGTGCAGACCAACGACTGGCGAAATAAATGGAGCTGATTTTGCTCACAACAAATGAGGGAGCTCCTACGCAACTTGCTGTGCAAGTAGATGGAGAGGGCAGCAGCCTTTGATGGGGGATGAGCAGTGAGCAGCTAAAGGTGGTAAGTTCTTCTGGTGGATTTGGAGAAGTCCGTCCGTGGCTCAGAAACTAGCAGTCCCTCCAGCATGTAATGCATGTAGAGTTAGCTTGACTTCAGGAGGAACCTGGCTTCAAGACATTCAACTAAAAGAGCATTTATCCCGAAAGTGATAGTGCAGACTTTGAAAGCTAGTCGGCAATCACAGAAAACAGCTACCCAACCTGTAGTTCAACAAGAATCAGAAGTAAACTAAAGGACAACATTCTTGTAGATTCCTCAACATTAACATCCTCTGACTACTTTGCAACTCTTGGGTGTAGTTTGGCCCGCGTAATCTGCCCCACGTAAACCCTGTGCTGGAACACAGCTGCCCTTACCAGACAAGCAAACAAGCAAACCTCCACCACCACGCATTTCTTTCAGGAACCCAGAAACATTCATAGGGGTTCTCACATCTTCCTAACCACAACAAACAGTTAGTCAAGTTACCTTTGTTAAGCAAACCAATTTCCATTGCTTTCATTCAAACGGCCTTAAAATAGAATTCTTGCCTGCTTTATTTTGTCAGATGTAAAGAAAACTGAGAAACTGTATCCATTGTTCCTTAAAAGAGCTTATTAGTGAAACAAAGACCTTTTTTTTCCAGTGAGTGCTGTTTGTGCAGTTACTTCATGACATTTATTTGGATTCCGTCCCAGGGGAAAAAGGCCAAATTCAGTTTCAGCATTTGCCTACTACAGCATAAACACAGTCATTAGTTAACAGATCTTTTTTGGCGGTCTTTATGTAGCCTCCAACATCAAAGCACGTGATATTCATGAAATAATCAAAGCAACATATGTACACTGAAGCACTGTACGTACATTATTTTTCAGTAGCCTAGCAATCCTCAGAAATTTGAAGAGGTTCTCCTAGGCCTTGAGCCAAAGCCCTTGGAAGTCGGTGGAATTTTTTTTTCTTTTTCCTTTGACTTCAATGGATGCCGAGTCTGGCCCTCGGATAATCGCTGCCATGTTAATGGCAAACTACTTTCCATTTTTGTATTAATTTCCTGCTCGAGGAAGATACAGGGCCGAAAGCACTGGAGAATGAAATCATTTGCCCTGTTTCTATGCAGGGCAGAGAAAGCCTGGGTAACGGCAGTCAAACCCCCCCTTAGGGCTTCACTGATTCATCCTAACCACGGGATGGAAGAATGAGTGGATGCTTCCTTTGCCACAGCTTTTCCCCTTACTAAGGACAGCATTAGCCGTACAAATAACTGCAAACCATCACGGTGAGTTTTGTGCTGTGTCCACTAGAATTGGGAACAGGGCCAATTTCTTTTCTCTTCTAACACCACGCTGCTGGCAGTCCTTTCTCCTCCAGGTGCAAGTTCTTGGGGAGATCCTAGCTATCTTATACCTGACTTTACCTCCTGTTTTTCTATATCCTGCCATGGTGCTGGCACTGCCTGTACTTTCAGCTCCTGTGTAACATCACAGCTCCTTCCTAGGTCCTTCAAAGCAAAAAAAAAAAAAAAAAAAAAAATATCCATCCAAGTAATGCATTTGTCAATCCCTCCTAACATGAATGAGTGACATTATTTGACATGAGTCAGGTAGGGCAAAAACCTTTCCCTGCTGTTAGCATCAGAGGGTGCATCTGTCCCTCCACTCTTGTTCTGCATCTGCTCTTGTGCACCGACGAGGTCTGGGTTTTGAACAATGCAGAAGTATATCTATATAACCTGGGTGTATTTCCCTTTAATGAGATTCTGAATTATCAAATTCCTTTTCAACTATTTAGCAAAAAAACAAACCAACAAGAAGTTTTGTTAAAGCTGCTGAAAGGAGGACCTTGAAAGAACAGTTTTTACAGAAATTAACTGGGTTGAATAGGTCCTGCTTTAATAACCATTAACTAGTCTTGAGTCCAAGAAAAGAGCTAAGTCAGCAGAAGAACTGCCGATGTGAAAATCAGAGGACAATGGTGGCAGAAGGATCTAGGAGGGACATCTGCAAAGGCACCAGCATGACTGATCTCTCTTAATACCACTGTGGTGCATGAAGAAAGGTGATTTTTATATTGCTAGGACTCTAGTTTGGAAGACTGAATTCACATTCAATCAGAAAAAACTACCTCCTACCACTGAGAGGTGGTAAGTGATAGCAGCCTTTAGGCTTCAGGTTTGAAAGGTTAAATTCAGTTTTGCAATACTAGAAAAATAAGCCAATGCCTTTCATTTTAAAAAAACCCATCAAACCCCAAACACACACAGAGGGAGCCACACACACACACGCTATAACCTGGAAAAGGAAGGTGGACTGGTAAAGATTCTATTTCAAACTGCTGGCCAGTCACTTCAGCTGTTTGAGGAGGAACTTTACTGTTGCTCTCTCACCATGTCTGTCCTGTCTGGTTCAACTCTGCAACAGGGGCTGCTCCTTCCCTGGGTGTGCACATCAGCCCACCACCACCAAGCACGGATCTTGGTTGCAGCCCTTCCCGCACTGCAGTGTAACAACCAATAAATGAGATGATGATTAAGCAAGGTGTGGAAAACAAGACATCAGGGGAGGTTCAAGTTGGATATTAGGAAGAACTTCGTCACTGTAAGAGTCGGTAGGCATTGGAACTGGTTGCCCGGGGAGGTGGTGGACTCACCATCCCTGGACGTGTTCAAAAAACATTTAGATGAGGTGCTTCGAGACATGGTTTAGCGGTCATGGTGGCATTTGGTATATGGTTGGACTTGATGATCTTTGAGGTCTCTTCCAACCATAACGGTTCTATGACTCTATGATTTAATAAGGCTCTCAAGTTCACTGTCTGAAATGATTGTGAATACATGGCTTGATTTGATTAAATAAAATCTATTTTAATGAAACGAATTTGCAATGTTTACTGGCAAAGAGGTGCGGTAGACAAGTTTTGCTGAAGTTGAAAGAGGTGGTGGAGTTGGCTTGGGAGGAACATATATCCTTCTGGAGAGTGAAACCTAAAACTAAACCCCCATAAGGACCAATGATAAGTAGTTTATTGTTAGCTGAGTGAAAACAGAGTTCTGAAAAAGAGAGTGAGACAGCAGGAGAGTGAGCGCATGGGCAAAGGACTGCAACAAGGTCTGAATTTTACAAGAAGCAACTGATGGAATATAAAGACAGTATTCAAAAATATATAAAATCCATGAAGGTCAAATGGCAAATCATAATGAATTTTAAAATAAAATAACTTTGAGACATACTTGAAGGTTCAAAATAAAATGAATTTAGGGAACTATTAAAGACAAAATCCAAACCCCAATGAAGCTGGTGGAAAGACAATCACTGACTCCTACAGTGTTGGACTGGGACCAAAGAGAACAACAAAGAAATTTCCAAGGACTGAAAAAGAATCAAGAAAATCTCAGTGGTTTCTTCACATCTGTGTTTGATAACAAAGAACACTGGCAACGTTCATGAAGGATGTGTTTGTGGGTACTAATGAGGACAAAGTAAAGGAATCTGCGAAGTAACCAAGTACAGGAACAAAATAAAGACAGAAAATAAGTAGCAATGGATTACACCCAGAGATGAAGCACAGCATTTTGTGAGTTTATCTGTGCAGAGATAAACAAGCACAAAAGCACATGCATGGCACAAAAGCAATCTGTGACATGATTTGCGATGAGACAGGAAGGATTTGGACTGAATGTCTGGACTCCTGCTTGTTTCTGGTCACTTTAAAAAAAAATCATATCAACAATAAGCAAGCTAAAACATTTCTGAATATGAAACACCATGTGTGATATGGGCAAACAGCACACTCACTAGATTTAAATATGTCATTATCAGAAGGAGCTTAGGCATGTCTGAACAAAATTCTCTGTATCTTTGTGTACAAACATGCCCACTGGCAATCCACGGTTCTTTGTCTCAACACATCTTTATGAATTGCAGTGAATCAGAGAAGTATAATTTCCTAGGCTATCACCTTAATCATCCTTTCCTGCATGCTGCACTATGCCTTTGTTCCTGCAGGACATTGTCACAGTTGAATGCAGAAGTCTGGACTGGTGAATATTGCAAATTAACTGCAAATTGCTAGAAGTGCTTTGTACCGCACTTTGCTGTTAATCGTCCTTTACTTGCTGTGCTTATTCCAGCTGAAGAAGCTGGGAAGACAGGACAGACCCGAGTAAGGCATGCATATACACGGTAGTGGAAGAAATAAAGTGGTATTTGCAAAGTCAGATGCTTAACGCTGTTTAAGAGTAAACCATCACGATGTTACTCCCTTGGGTAAAACAGAAAAAAGCAGACCATTCAGGGACACAAACAAGCAGTGCTACTCCAGGAGCCCAAACTGACTGCAATTCTTCCATCAGTCAGTCCCTGTGAAAGTGTTATAATCTCATGACCCAGCTGTGAACTGTTCCCTTCAAAAGCAATTCCTCTGGGTATTGGGCTTCTGATTATCCAAGAGAGCCAGATGCAAACAGAAGACCTGCAACACATATTTCAGGTGCTATTGAAATGCAAATACATATAAGGTATATTCCTTCTACTTCTGGAGACACATATTTCAAGTCGCTTCATTTGCAATGCAAATTTATTATGGGAAAATATTGTGCTCTAAAGTCACAAAGAGGTAGCTTACTCTTAAAGGTCTATAGACATTGTCCTGATTTCTGCCCTCCAAGAACCACAAAGACTTTAGACCTCTGTGGTTTCATACATAGGATTGCAAAAATGCCCTGCGGTACAAGCTCCTCCACTTCAACCTGAGATGTTTTAAATGTCCAAAAAGTTGTAGCCTCTGCCTCTCCATCGTTTCCTCTGGGAGACAAGTTCTACTATGTCAGAGCTTTTCTCCCTGATCTCTAACACACAGCCCCTATCGATATTTAACGATGTAAACCACAACAGATGGCTGGCAGAGCACTGTGCTAAACTAATAGCAACTCTTTTAGGCATTTAGAAGCCTGAAAAATCTTGGAAGAATGTTTGAGTATGGATTGTAACTAACATAAAAGGGAGCCACCGAGATAACATTATAGATATTTTTGTCCCACTTGAAATGTAGGACCTGTCACTGCTACCAAAAAAACAAGAAAGGTTTTATTAATAAACTGAGAGTCAAGGAAAAAACCTCCCTATACATAAACTGAGCTGTCTTTGTGCATGTAGTAACAGTTTGGCCTGCTTTCACAAAAAAACCATTTTGTATATGCTGCTCTTTCAAGGAAAGAAAAAGTAGCAAGTGATGGAGTTTCATGGTGTTACATGTCCTGGCTGCAAATTCCTGCGGGAATATCCCAGTTTGGGATCCCAACAGGGAGCACCAGCCCAGTGTCCGTTCCCGACCAGCTGACTGGGCAGATTGGGCATGTGCCAGGTAGAGGTGTGGAGCTGGATACCTGAACGAAGGAAGAGGCACATCACTAAATCTGACCTTCGAGACAAAAGCTTCCAACATGTTTGCTCTGTCAGGGTGAGGTGAAGTTCAGTGTCTCCGAAACTCTCCTGAACTCTAACACTAACCTCTGAAAGGGATTCAGATGTTCCACTCCCGCTGACTTCAACCGCATTTAGGTGCCTAAATACTTCTCAGTACCGGCCCAACAAGAACAAGAGCTATTTGCTTGAATAATTTAAAATCTGAATCAAGAGCCATTTTTGCCTCTTTCTTCTCCCAGTCCTTTCAAAACCTGGACATTTTACTTTCTTTAGACCAGAGCTACCAAAAATCAAGTATAGCATTTTAAAACCCTTTCCCTTTTGCTCCTCACGTTTCACTGGCTGTGAAAGAGGACAGTGATGTATTATGTGCCTTGGCTAACAATGCTGCTGCAGCGCGGCACGGCTCGGCCAACGACCCGTCGCTGCGCCGTCCTGGCTCAATCCGTTTTATGGAACGCTTCTGTATTTTCTTACATGGGAAACAAACAATGGCCCCGAGCTGCGCCCCGATCCCCAGCAACGACACTGGGGAAGCTGATAACACCAAAGCTCAAGCTACAGGAGCGTAAGGCTGAGTTTTTGTCATAACTTGCATAGTATAATGGGGTCTGGAGAGCTGCTGATTTCTGTGAAAGAGTGCATTAAATAGACTTTTATAGCCTGGAGGGCGGGGGGACACAACAACTTCTGTGAGATTTTAATGAACAGACATTAAGGCTCAGACTATAAATAAGTCACTTGGAGGACTGGTATGTACACACACTCGTGTAACATTCCTGTTGATTTTATTTCCTGCGATTACAGCCCTTGGGTGGAATGATAGCTCCCAGTTACAGGGCAGGGGCTGGTTTGGCCAAGCACCTTCTCCAAGGTGGCTGCTCTCCTCCGCGCAGGCTCGGCACGCGGAAAGGGATGGGCTGAACTCAAGCAAACAGAAGTTTAAAAAAAAAATAAACACTTCAATATTTCAGTACTTTCAAAACTTCACAATGTTTATAAAAGGGAATATGAAATGCTCCTCTATATTTAGGTGACTTATGTAGGGCTGCATTTACTTTGTAAATCTACCACCGCTCTTTTTCCCCCCACTACTCTCCATTCAAGCCAGGTGCCCTTCATTTTTCTTTTATATACTTAAAAGCACTGGTTTGGTGTCTGGCACAGTCTTCTGGCACTCCATCCTACCTTAAACTTTTCGGGGGGGAAGCTGGAAGAGTTTGCAGGTAGAGTGAGAAAATTCCTTTCTATAAAAATCCCCTTTTAAATTCAAAAATTCAGAAAAGTAGGAAAACTCGTTAGACAAGGGTTTAGTTCCCAGGTCCGCACCAGAGGCTGGAGGACCACGGGGTCTGGGCCTTCTTCTTGGAGCCTTTCCTCTCCTAAGCTACCAGCTGGGCTGGAAGAACCTTCCTGAGACGAGTGGGTAAAGCTGGTGAATCTTTATACTTTGATGAGTTTTCCCTCCTTTTTAGTGTTTGCTGAACCAGAAAATCTAGGTCAGGGAGAAATACCCAAATAGCAAACTGCATTGGTGAAGGAATCCAGAAATGACCATGGCAGGGGAAAAAGGTGCAGCTTTAACATATTTATCAGTTGGTTTTATGACTTTTTTTTTTTTTCCTGGGGACACCAAAGCGTGGAAAAAAACAGGAAGGCAGAGATTTGAAAGAGAAACAGTGATAAATCAGTAAATACATAGTTAGTACTTTATATTAAGTACTTTTTATAGTGCTTTTCCAAAATATGCCTGAAGTTTTATATATTCAGCTCTGAGATCTATTTTTGGTAGTTGAATGAAACAGGAATTTTGCAAGTGATGTCTGATTGACTAGGGTCTGACCACAGCTTTGCCACACATTAGTAAAATCCAAGTTTCTAAAGCATGGTTCCTTATGCATTACAACATCCACGTAGCCTAAAGGCATTTCTTTGTACTGCCCTTGTATTGCTTTTGCCGCTGACTTCTAACACTTACCTGTTTATCTAGAAATTTTTGGAGAATGCACACTGAGTATCTCTGAATCTTCCTAGAGCTCTGACTGCCAAATCTTCAGAGAAGTCTAAAACCAGCCTGGACTCAATGAGAGTTACACATCAGCTGGGAAGTTTCTTTTCGGCTTGCTATCACCAAAGGTAGGTGCAGTGCTACAAAATATTTAGTCTCTTTCATTTTTATGTTCTCAGTAAACACTAACAGATGTCAGCACCCATCTACTCTTAATCTAAAAATAAAACTCATTCACACACTACAAACACACTCTTCGCTATTACCGTGACGTAAAACGGCCTTGCCTTCAAAAGCTCTGAGCTACTGATGAATGTAGTGGCATAGTTTTAAAGCTAGCTTAAAAAGAATGAACAGCAGCAAGCATTTAGCCTTTTTTTTTTTTTTTTTCTGGTAGCTCTTTCCATTTGCAGATCAGAAAGTGCTTTAAAAAGCAAGGAGAGTATCATTATCTTGGTTGCACAGAGAGATAAACTGAAAAAAAGGGAGGTTATTCTCCTAGAGACTGCCTGCCAAAGCCAGCGCTGGAATACAACACCGTGGACGTCGCCCAGTCTGATGCTCTGCCCGGTTCAAGCAGGTCTCAGGGTGGTACGGTGGCACCTCAGCTGCCTGCTAACAAAACAAACATTTGCCCAGGACTTTGGTGCCCGTACATCTTCTGTGAAAACCTGTACTGACTATTCACCACCCCAAGTGAATGACGGGACTCACTCCCCTTGTTCCT
>NW_009612907.1:0-43448 GCF_000690535.1 Cariama cristata | reverse complement strand
ACGCTGCACTGCAGGGCTCTGCTTTAACAAGAGAAATCAAGCATGCTAAAAGTACAGAATAACGTACCTTTTTTTTCTGTTTTAAACAAGAAAGTGAACTGAGTCAAGCCAGGATATCAGGGAATAAAACCAACTTCCTTCAGTAACATGCAAGAATCACTCAGGTAAATTAAAAATCTTTCAGAACTAAAGATTATTCTGGCCAGAGAAGTTGTGAGCGGAAGGATCCCCACTGGAGCAAACTCAGCATCATTACCTCAAGCTAGATTTAACAGAAAGACAACCTTCTCCATGTGGTTGGTAGGGCTAGCCTTGGTTTCTTGAGCGGTCACTTTGATGTTACTAGTTGTGCACTATATTTAAGAATTCAGAATAAGACGGTGGCCGGCTGGCTCTTTGGTGAGCTATTATTCA
The DNA here is from genome assembly GCF_000690535.1 of Cariama cristata. Lineage (NCBI taxonomy): Eukaryota > Metazoa > Chordata > Aves > Cariamiformes > Cariamidae > Cariama > Cariama cristata. Next base: position 43,034 of record NW_009612907.1, on the reverse strand, counting down.
TAAGCAAACGGGGAAGTCACTGTGAGGACATGCTGGGTGTAGCTGAGGTTAAACACTCCAGAACCACCCTTCTGATTTCTAATTTGAGCAACACAGCAATTACTTCTCCCTGACCTACCTGGAAACCAAACAGAAAAGTTCATCCCCTCCTTTTATTGACCAGACAAGTTTAGTCACACATTTTACTTATCCTATCATCACCACATAATTGCTTACAAGTCTTCAAAATTAGCCTGATACTCTGGCAGGCTTAATATGAAAATGGTAACAAAAATACATTATAGAATTGCTGTCTTCATCCAAACCAAACGAAACTTAACCTTGCTTTAGAGTCTTTATTTTTCCTTAATGTCAATTCAAAATTTCTTTTCAAATCATTATACTTTTACTCAATTGACTGCTATATCCTTTGAGTGCAGGATGAGCAGGAACAACCCAGGAGGTGGGTGACCCTGAACTCAAAACCTGATCTAGGGGCCGGTGACTGGATGCTGCAGGTAAGTAGGATGCCAAAGAAACTACAGGCGGTATAATCCACTTTTTCCAGAGCCCTGAAAAATCACATTTGCTAAGAAAAAGTAAGAGTGTGAAAACTAGGGACTAGCATGGAGGCCAAAGAGGGCAGAAATGAAAGGACCAAAGCATACCCTTGGGTGAGAAGAGCACGACCCCTCCTGCCTGTTCACTGGTTCTTGCTCATTCATTTAGCGCATCTGGTTCAGTCAGCCCGTACTACATCTGGTCTTTACCCCTGCTGCGGTGATAAATACTGAGCCCATTATTGTGGATGGTTTTGCGAATGCATTGCCCACGTACGTATGTCAGCTCTCAGGCACAGGTATAATTTTTGGCCCACTTTGCCACACTTGCTGCTAAATGCAGAAAAGGTGTCAGTTTAACTCAGTTTCTAGCACAGATATTACTTGTCTGCTCCTGAAGTAAGCAATGCTGACTATCAAGGTATACAACTCTAGTGTCCTAAGACAGGAGCTTCAAAAGGAGCTAAGGATATTGAAGGAGCTCTCCTCAAGATACTCTTCCCTCAGAAAGGAGGCTGACATGGTTTCTAGCATTCCAACTTACTAGTCGCTTCAAGTTCAAGCCTTTGCTACAAGCAACATGACTCTAGAAAGCAAGCAGCAGACTGACCTGACGTGCCACGTGGGCTCTGATATTGCCACTGGGACAAATATGACCCCTTCAAACTGCAGTTATCGGTTTGCTGGGGCCCACCTGTGCAAGCAGGGCTTGCTCTTCTGCAACCTGCCCAGGCTTGTCCAACATGGACATGCGCCAGAGGCTTTCTGCTGAGCGCTAGGGGAAGGTGAATTTTGTGGAGGCCAGTGCTTCATTTTGAACTTAGAGTTGGCACTGCCTATGCAAAACGGAGACAGCCATCAGAGCCCCATCCTTCCTACACGCTCCCACTTTCAGTGGTAATTAAGAAGCTAAGGCCCTTAGACTTGTTTGGAAATCCAAGCCATAATGCACAGGAATGACATTTATTGCCTTTCTATTCGTGACCTGACGTGTCATCTGCCATTGTATGACTTGCTTCCAGCCTAATAGTTAGTACCTGTGTTAAAAATCCTGTCTGCCCCAGAGTCCACACACCGTCTGTGAATGGGTGTTGCTCAAGGACCTTTGTGTAAAACACACTCTCCGCAGCGCGTCTCACCGGTAAAACCAGTTAACTGTTTTACCATCTGACCAACTGCTGATGTGCATATTTGATTTTCCTGGCATTAAGTGAATTTAAGCATTATGGGCACAGAATCAACGTTCTGGTAATTTTCTTATACTTTGGCTTTCCCAAGGACAAAGACAGAACACAGAAATCGTTCCATTGGCAGAGTCACTCCAGATTTGATTCTGCAGGTTCAAGTGGTATTAACACAACCAAAACCACCCAGGAAACCTTTTCATATCGGTATTGCAATACATGCTTTTCTTTTCTGCAATATTGTTTTCACCCTGTGTCAGACAAAAATTTACTGCAATTCTGAAATACCAAAAATATTTTCAGAGAATGTGCTTAAACAGAAAAAAAAAAAACAAACAGAAAATAAAGTCTACTCAAAGATAAATAATGCAGCATTCCTCACGCCATGAAGTGAAAGCCCCGTTTACCTAGGCATGCAGAACTGAAGCTTTACAAACTAAGGGAATGTCTGCATCTTTTAACGCCTCCCTTATAAACATCCTTTTCTAATACTGTCAAAACACAAACCAGACCCCAATCTTTAAATTAACTTGTCAGTGTTTGTGAGATGCTAAGCTAAAGAGAAAAACACAGAAGCTGTATATGGCTACATATACAGATTTTGTATATTCATGATGTTTTCTTTTGCTGTGTTGATGACCTCAGCCCTTCATTCCCATTAACCACAAGAGAGATGCACCTGTAGCAACTCAGAGCCTGGAAATCCAGCCTTTAAAACTCAACTTCAATTAGCATGCCTCCGTGTCACCTGATGTACCTCTGAGGCGAAAAAAGTGGATATGAAAGTGTGTTTGTTTTCCTTTGCCATGCCTTGCAATAAGAAATTTCATTCAATATTTATCTAAGGATTTCAGTAGTAAGTAGAGAGTTTGTGGCAGTTCAGGGAATGTTTTCACAGTGCTGTTGTTCCTCCAGTTGTAAAGTTTCACTTATGATTGAATGTTCAGGGCTGGTGAAACCCTGTGTCTCTTTACTGCTCACAGATGTGTCAGAAAAAGATTTACTAAATGCCTGGGTTTTATTACTGCTCTGCTGATCCTTTTTCTGTGGACATTCCAAAACGCAAGTTAAATCCGATGGTGAATGTATCTTCCAGATATTCACATTAAAGGACGTAATTCATGTAACATAAAACATACTACCATAACAAAGCTGTAAGATTTAAAAACAGATTTTTTGGAAGCAAGATCTAATTTCATCCCTCACAAATGTTCTCAATTCAGTTCTTGAAATAAATATGTACCTGTGTGTATATATGGTTTATATATATCTACTTTATAAAAAGATGGGCAGATAAATGTAGCTATCTCCAAAAGGTAGTCACAGGTTCTGCCAGTTAGAGGTAGCTGTAACTGCCTGCCTCCAAGGGATTGTTTAACAAATTTTATGGAGACATTAAAGTCTCCTTTGGCCTTTTGTTCATTTACTTCATCTGACTTTGAATCATTTCTGCAGTGACTCTTGATATTTCATGGCATCACAGCCGAATCTCAGAACGCATCAGACAGTGTAAATAGTCCTTTGGTTGCACAAAGCTGCCAGGAATTTTCTGCGAGTTAAAGGTCAAACACACACTGACTGTTCGGCGTCCTATTTTTATAAACATCAATGACCAATGAATACTGCAAATTTCTTTTCCTCTTTTAGGCTGGTAACACATCTTTTTAAATAATAAAAAGTTTGAGAAGGATGGCAGTAGTCTGCCATCCCCTCCTGAATGATATCAGAGTCTACTCCACCGGTGACACAGGGCTATCGTATTGATTCACATGTGTTGGGTTTTTTAACCCCACTACAACTTCTGTGGCCAACTTCTGGGAACAGATTAGGGGAAAAAAAAAAAAGTACTTTTTCGATAGTCTGAGAGAAGAAATCATTGATATCTTGCAAGACCAATTAATTTAATGTACTGTACTCGCCTATAACACAGATACTAGTAGAAAAATGTTTTAAACATACAGCACCCCAATACAACTCTACGGGCTTGTAATCTTTTATATAATTGAGATGATGTAACTTTGTACAAAAAATTGTAATGTGTTTCATCTAATAAAATACAGATAAGACCAACACTAAAAAAATGTCACTACCTCCATTCAGACTGGGAAGTACGTTAGATGTAGCACAGAGCAATGCTACAATCAACATCTTGCTTTTATAAATTTATTCTGCTTTTGTGAACATACAATCAGTTCTTTACGTTACCAAAATGGATTTTCCTGGGATGTATGAATAATAAACGCTGATGCTCAAGCACCTGCAAAAGAAACATTGCCGCTTTGTAGTCTCTGCCATGAACGTTTCACCTTCTATCATCCGAAATGATCTCAAATTCTTCTCATCAAAGTATATGTTACTGAGGCAAGGAGCCTACTTTAGTACATTAAACACATGCTATAACATCCACTCTATTTAATCTTTCTGCCTTTTCCCTCTGAAAAGGATGCTGTCATGTACGGATATATTGTTCCTTTACACAACTTCTGCCACGAAGCCAACCACCTATTCCACACAAGCTTTTGCCTTTGTTGTGGTTCACTGTCTTTTAAAATTACCTTTTGGAATTAGTCATCATCCATCACGCTACGGGTACAAATAATAGATTTAATGAAAACAAAGCTTAATTTTGTAGATTTTGTTTGATGGAAACAAATCTCTCTTATACCTGTGCTGTTGCTAACCAGGTGTTAATGCAGATACTAAACATTTACTGAGGTGCCAGAGGGGAAGAGAACCTCCTTCCAGCTCTCAGGAAAACGATCCGTGTCGGTATTACAGAAAGAAATAAATGTTGACCACACTGAGGTAAACACCATTTCTATAGTGATAGCATAAGATAGAGCTGTCTTATCGTATTGAGTGTCCATGACCAAGTACCTGCTTCTTTCGCTCAGAGCGCACTTACAGTCCTTTAACCAAAACAGCTGTGAAATACATCAACTATTACAAGATGAGATCCACTATATATAAAAAAAATGCTGCAGCACTTCAGTATTAACTAGTTTTGACACAAATTACATGTGGCAGGCACCATCTGGCTTCCTCCAAAAAAAAAAAAAAGCAGCAGCCAAGGCAGGGAATAGGCTGGGAGACTCCACCACCTTTCGTGACTGAGCAGGATCAGAGAAAAGCAAGCTTGAGCAGTGGAGATTTGCTGCAGGTAATGGTATCAGGGTATAAAAAATGGCAGCTGTCAGAGGGATCCTGAATTTGTTTCAAAAGGTGCAGTAACAGAAGGACCTTTGCTAATTAAATATTCTATAAAGCAAAGGAAAAGTACAGGACAAACAATAAATCACGCAGCTCCTTAGAAGTCATTGCGCTTTGAAAAAAAAATACCAAACGTGATTTTCATATGAGGAAAAATATTTCAAAGGGAGTATTCTGTGCAAAGCCATATGCAGAAAGTGTTTCTGTGTCGTGTAAACTTGATAGAGTTCTTCTGTTCTCTGCTCTGCGCCTCTGGGACCCAGTCTGGCACCGTTTGACCTCCAAGGAGCTTTAATGAAAAGCACATCAAGGCCAAGCAAGGGACTTTTTGATGTTAGCACTGCACATCACTAACGAAACCAATACTTTTCAAGCGGTGTTGCACCTCCTCTGGTAAAAGCAGCTTGTACTGAAGACAGCAGCATAGGAGTTTGAAAATGCAGCCACTAACTCTTGCATCTCTCACGCTGGCACAGAAACGTCCATGAGTCCACTCATGGCAATTCCCACTGGGAAAAAGACTGTCAATGCATTTATCTTACGGTCAAAGTATACCTCAGTACAAAACACAAAGTGCCACAGTATTGTACATGAGTACAAACTCCCGTTTGAATGACTAAAATAGACATTGTCCAAATCCTGTTTCTGAGATTGGCAAGACATGCCGTGACGTCCACCTGGAGCAGTGGAGCTGTCCCCTGACCCAAGCAGTTCAGATGGTCAACCCCTTCCATCCTTCCAGAGGGACCGTGCTCTTTAGCTGAAACACCTTCCCCTTAAGGCACCTGACCAACCAGCCTGACATCACAGAAATCCCTAAGCACGGAACTTTCTAGGCTCTTGATCCAGCAGGGAACCTGATGGGATGGGAGAATGAAGACGTGTCTTCCAAACTGCAATTAGGTAATGCAGTAGATCACCTGCACACGCCACTACAAACTTAGCTGCCCTCCAGAGACATCTTAAAAAGCGCTTAAGCAGCAGGCAGCGTTGCCTGGTCATCGCAATTTTAGACTGATTCCTCAAATGCAACTTCAGCACTTCAGCCAAAATGTATTTTTACAAATATAAAATACACTGCAAAATGTATTTTTACAAAAATAATTTGTTTCTGAGAAAGGAAAAGTACCATACTAAAACTTACTTGCACAAAATTCTCAAATAGCTTTTGAAAACAAATAAATAATCTAAAATTATGAAAATAATTTAAAATTATGAAAAATGTAATGAGATTTCTCCCAGGCATAATCACACACACATTTCTAATCAGTGTTCAGTTCCCCTCAGAGCCGAATACAGGTCACTGCAATGTCCTGGCTCTGTAGGTGCTACTGTCCCGCAGTGTAACATCGCCTAACTTGCTACTTGTGATCCTGCTTCTGATCTGAGAAGCAAGGTCATGAGCCTACAACCTTAAAGTTAATTGGCAGTTTTTCCACACGCTTTGATGTGAACTGAAGTGGGGCTCAAAGCAATCATGGATATACTTAAGTTCCTTTAAATCAAAGTGACTGCGAGGAAGGGAAGACGGCAGAAGCACTGCCCTTGGAGCCACCCTGTAAAAATGGAAATTCTCCCTTCCTGAAGCAACTCCCATTCCCTGCATATCTGGAGACTTTGTCAGCAGTTAGTAAATTAGTTATACTTTCTCTTCCAGTTTTCTCTTTCGACTGTAAGACATCTATAAAAGCTCAGAGGTTGTGCTATGAAAATGTACATGTAATAATATTCAGTGGAAAAAATACTCGGTGTGATAGCTCCTCCTCAGTATTTATTTAATAAACTGTTCTTGATGGACAAGTAATTACTCCATTTGGAAAAAAAAAAAAAAAGAACATGTTATCCAGAGAATAGCCGGGAGAAATGCCAGATTATGTATAAGCACACAGATGAGTGCTTTCATTGGAAAACAATGGAAAGAGATGTCATGCTTGGCTTAGGAAGAAGCAACAGCTATTGATATAATCACATTAAATGCAGAATTTCCCACTTCATATCAGTAATGATTATTCTTGTTTTTCAGTCTTTCAAGGCTTTGTGGGTTGTATCTTTTTGAAGAAGCTGCTGAAGAAGCCTCATATTTTCAGTAAAACAGTGACTTCATTGTAAAATAATGAGTTTTGGGGTTCAAATGTAAAGTTCATAATGATTTAGCTCATGCCATAATTTCTGTAAAGTTACACTGATTGCACGTAACCAAGCAACTTAATTCTACAATGAATTTGATACAGTTGTTGTGCCTCTGATGGGTGCACCACCACCCAAGTTAAGCAAGTGGCATTTAATTCAGAGACCAGCGGGCAGCAAGGATGAAGAGAGATAACAAAAGAGAAACAAAAATACCAAATGCCAAAACTTTGGTTAGTTATGTGTCAATTAACACATTTAAAAAAAAAAAATAATTCTATGACACAAAGTCTTCCCTGGACTGTGTGTGCTTCCCTGCAATGTCAACACCTTCTCCCATTCAAGCTCCTTTCCCATCATCTCCGTCAGCCTGGGTTCCCATACTCTCCCCTTTGGGCACATCCCATTTCAACCTGCATTTTGGGGATGCCTGCCAAGTCACACTCCGTGCCTTGCGCTGTTTCTCAGACCCCTGCACAAGTCACCCAGCCGATTCAGCTCACTAAATGGTAGGAGTACGGAAACCACTTCTTTAGATTTTTGGCCTCTCTCTTCCAGTTTTATCTGTATCATCAGCTACACTGACAGTAGAACAAAGAGGGTTATCAGCCATGACCTGAATGCTGTTGAGCCAGTTGCAAAGAACTTTTTGGACTAAAATAAACAAGGAAAGCAAAAAGCAGAAGGAAGGAAATATCCCATCACCTGTTACACAGATAGGGATTTGATGCACCCATATAAAAAAGACTAGGTCTGCAGGTAGACTTGGGCCTTGCCAAACCTAGTGTCAGAACCCCCAACCTTTACATAGGTAGCCTGCAATTTGAGTCCGGCGTTGAGGCTCCCTCCACAATGTGCGGTGAGAGTCAGGCGACTCAGACTGGGGATGCTACGGGCCCTGTTTTGCGCTGTTTTAAGCAGCCAAACGGAGCAGCGCTGAGAGGAGTGCGGGCTGCATCCCACCCCTCTGCAGCCATAGGTATCTAGCAGGCTGCAGGGAAACATCTAGCTGATCTCAAGGTTTGCTGCCTGCTACACACCGGGAGATGCCTACATTTGGCTCTGAATTGATTTAGAGTGAAAAATACCATGGGGAAGGTGCTCCCATGCAAGTCTCCTGGGCTTTCCTGATGCCTAAACCTCATCATTCTGCCTTACACATTCAAGAAGCAGCAACTTTCTCATTGTTGTAACCAATTTCTTTCTAAGTAGACTTCACAGTTATTTTTACTACGAAGGATCTGTTCCTTTGGCTAAGATGCGATCAGACTTTTTCATTGCACAAAATGAGAGAAATTACACGTGGACCCACCTCACAGATGTCTCAAAAGCACTTCCAGCTCTAATCATACCCTGTTTCCACTAATCTGTACTGCCATGGCAGATTTATCAGTGACTTCCTAAATACTGTACATGAGTGCTGACTGGTGAAAAGGAGTAAAGAGCTGGAAGGAAATCTCCTGAGTCCTGCATAAATGAATGGGACACATGGGACTCTGCTGCTTCGCAGCAGTCAATGCTATAATATGTAACTTATTGGCACATAAAGAGAGCTTCTGAAGTTGTTTAGCCCTGATTGCACTGCAGTGATCTGATCTTTGGGAATCTGAAGTTTTTATCCTGGCAAATTGTCTAGTCCATATCCCCAGAGATAAGGAAGTTAAAAATTTCTAGCGATACGTGGATTTTAGGGCATGTGGTTAGAGTCCTCTGCTTTCACACGCTAAGCAGGATTTATACATACAGAGACAAAAGGCCACAGCAGTCATGATTCAACTCTCCTTGTAAAAGCTGGAAGCTCCTTAAAAACAGTAACGTCACAGTCGTCTTTAAAGTTAGGGGGGGAAAAAAAAAAGAAACCTAACTACAAATGAGGACCTTTGTTCAACAAGTTACTTAAGCAGACTATAAATCTGAAGCAATAGTACTTCCAACTGAAGTGGACAGTAATCATTTATACTTACACATGGCATGTACTTAAGTACCTTGATGAATTAAAGCCAAGTGTGCAACGTTAAATTTGGGAACAGTCTTTTTCAAACAAAATGTTTTTACAATGAACAAATAACCTCAAAATGTGCTACAGCTTAAGCTAGCACTTCCAGAGAACACAACCTGCTGCAGTGAAGGTCAGGGAAGTCCAGTGGGTTAAAGCAGCATAATTAAATCAGCATGTAATTGTTCACTTGTGGTTCGGCCAGGCTCGCAAGTAAATGCCAAGCGATTCTGTGTTATCCTGATGTCTACTCTCTACCTCTTTCAGTTTTGTCTTTCACATGCATTTTATTTTTTCATGTTTCAGGGAAGTATGTAAAGAAGAGCATCTCTCCTCTAATTAGATTAAGGGTTAAATACAACTATTGCTCTTCAGTTCCTGGTGCTTTTCAGAGTCAGCTCTAGAAATTTACTGCCCTCTTCTCCAGCGTGCTTGTAGCCCTATTGACATTAATGAGACTTACACACAAGAAGGTAGAGTGAAAACAATCTTTGAGACGGCTGACTGATTTTTAAGTGCCGATGTATTGCAACTTCATAATTAATACTGAGGAAAGAGCCTGGCAATTTTACTTAGAAAAATCATTGTAAATGTACCCACAATGGTAGCACACAGCAAGGTTGCCTTTCTCTCTTTTATCTCCTTTCGGTTTTTAATTCCCCTTCAGCTCAGCCTCCTCGGAAGATGCTACCTGGCTGGTTACAAGGAGGCACAGGACCCTGCGTACAGCCTGCTGCCCTCACTACAGGGATGTGCTGCCTGACATGCTCTAAGAGGGCCGTGACAGATTCAAGGCACTTGCAGCTATAGATACTTATTTATCTATTTTTCCTACAGCTGATGTTTCAAAATCTTCCACAAAAAAGAAATTAACACTTAGATAGACATGTATATGCATGCATGCACACACACACAGATGCTTCTAGTACAGAAATATTTTTTCATTTCACTAAATCTTCCTAATTTTTGAGCTTTCCTGGAACTATAGCCCTATTTACCCAGTGCAGCAGATGGCTTATTCACTGATAAATAATACTGGCTCACCAATACCGTTTTTTTTGCAGAAGAAATTATTACAGGCTTTAGAAGACTGACAAGAAAACTTACTTTCTACGGTCATAAAATCAAATCCTTAAGAGAGCATTGCATTTCCTTGTTCAGTTAGTGTTTGACACATGCTCAATTGTAAAAGGTTTTATAATCATCATCAAAATGTATATTTAGAATTGTAAAACGGGTCAGATGTTCACTCAGGTAATAAGAACAGTTGTAACTAATACATTAGCAGTTGTATAGTCTATCCCACGCTTCCTGTTAGATGATAACTCGTCAGTAACTCTGCCAAAGTACAACTCTTGGGCCTGATTTTTTTTTAATGTTGAATATCTGCCTCAAAGTCTTTGGGAAATTTCAGACAAATTAATTGTCTTTTCTAAGAGCGATGTCAAGGAAAAATGAATTTATGCTAAAAAAAAAAAAAGACTTTTTAGCAAAGCTTTGGCCCTCTGTCTTCTGAAGCAGAAACCTTAATTCTGATAAGACAACATTTTGGACAAAGGATGTGCTTTCTTGCTAATCCTGTGAAAACCACAGTATTACTGTCTGGAAAATGGCAAGTTTTACCTTCCCAGTACAGAGATGCCAGTAGCAACTATTCCTTAGCAGTCTGTTAGCCCATGCTCCCAAGCAGCAAAAACCCAGGACTCTCACTTTGCCTGATATTCAGGTCTGGTGTGGGTTATGACAAGACTGAGATCACCACACGTGAGTGCAGGAGACTTCCCCAGCACTGACAATTAATCCTGTCTGAGCCACGACAACACAGAAAAAAACCCTCCGCTTTAAATGCAAACAAGAGAGAGAACACATATAAGGATGGAGTGGGAAGCACCTGGAAAAAAGTTATGGCAGAGGTGAGCCTGAGAACAGTGGGGAAATGAGATGATAAACACGAGTGAAGAGTGGAGACAGTAAAGGAAATCAACTTCCAGACCTTCAAAAGAAAAAAAAAAAAAAAATCTGGGAAAAAAAAAATCATTGAGTACACAGTAGAAGACATCAAACCTGGCAGAAAAAAAGAAAAGTCTGCATCCATCAAAATGGCACCGCCTGTCGTAGCCTGGACTGGAAACCGCCATTACCAAGGCTCACCAGTCCCTGATGGCAGCAAGGAGCAGCAAATAAGTGGGCTGTGTGTCTGGCTCTGTGGCTGGTCTGTGGAGTGGGTAATAAACTAATACTTATTCATGTAGGTAATAGAAGTTTGTGCGGTTGGTAGAGGAGTCTCCAGCCCAGTTGACAAGACATCACATAACCATATGGTTGCATTTAATGAACCTTCTCTTTTGTTCTGTTAAATTTCTGAAAACCTAGTTAAGTAACAATTTCACTGCATGCTTGTGTTCTATTTTTTTCCCCACAAGCTTTCTCTGTCTCACTAGCACCGAGGATGGGCAGCATTCAGGGACTTGAACATCAGGGACTAACAAAGAACATGTTACTTGTCAGATCCTGCTTTATCCACTGCAAAAATTGTAGGTGCAACTTCAATTTTGTTTTCTTTTTTTGTTTTCTCTACCCTATTTGAGGATATGCTTAGCCATATTATCTTGCAAATATATTGATTCTGTAAATGAGATAGTCCAGTTCTTAACACAACCTTTATTGCAGAAACTTTCCTCATTCCCTGTAGTCCCTATGGCTTACATGTGCTCCTGTTGTATTCCAAGTGAAGTAAGTCACAGATCTACGTAAGAACATTACTGTATTCTCATTACTGAAGCTACTAAGTTGCATTTAATGTATTTGTGACCAAGAGTGCTTCCACAACATGAGAGTTCAGTAGCTCTTTTTCCAAATGCTACTGGGTCCAGCAAGTTATTCAAAATAACCCCCTATGCAAACAGAAAGGCCAAATGATAATCAATCTCTTCAAGGGCTGTCCTTGTCCAGCAAAAGAATTTTATTATTCACTCATAGGCTATAAGAGTTTCTTTAGGAAAAAGAGAGAACCCTAAATCTAGGCACTTTCAGATATTAACCGTAATACCCTTTGCAAAATTAAGAAGGAAATACTTCTTCACTAGGCGGTATTAAATTATTTCCTTGAAAAGTCTATTGAGGTGCTGGACAACATCATAGCAGAAAGTGATGTAATAGAAGAAAAACTCAGGTTTGTGGTGCCTGCAAGTGATATGCTGTGGGACTTGCACTCAAAGGAAGAATCTGGACCTAAACATGGTATAGTGTGGGTATTCTCATACATCTCTGTCAATAGCAGAAATGCCTCACCAACACTTTCCGTCCCACTTGCGGTCATGTGCATTTATCCCTCCTGTTGGTCACTGTTTATCATTAACCATGCGACTCTGCACCGACTGCTTACAAGGGACGATAGAATACCAATATAATAATAAAAAAGTAGTTTATGTTGCTTTGACTTCTATTTATTTATGCATTCATAAGCTGGAAGAAATAAAAGCCTGAAGTATGTGACTGTCCAGATCTCAACTGGACCTGAGCAGACAGCCCACAGGTTGCCTTCTAGAAATTGTTATATTACAGTACGTAGCTCAATATTGGCACAATATCTATAGCTCAGGGTCTAGGATTACGTGATGCTACTGTCTCAGAACAGACAAAACTGTAGCTTGAGTTACAGAAACCTACAGAAGAGTGGGGGGCCTACCAAAATTAGTCAGAAAAAAACCCAACCCCCAAAGCCTTCAGCTAGAGGCTGAAGATACAAATGTCATGAGTTCCACATTTGTGTAGTTTTTATCCAGATTTTTGCCCAACAAGAGAAGACAAATAAGAAATAGATGAAACACAAGGCAAGGCAGAGCAGAGCTTCTTTAACTCCTGGGGGATGGAGGGAAAGGTAGAAAGAGAGTATCAAGAATGATACTACAGGATATAAACACTGTAATGCAAATTCTGCTATACATAGATGAAAAGCTTTTTTTTTTATTTGGAAAAAGTATATCTTTCAAACATAGCAGAAACACTGTTCTGATGACAAATTCTGTTTTTAATTGTATTATAATTACTATGTATGCGAATTCAGAGCTGCTTCTCTAATAATATTTTATGTGCTTTATCGAGACAAGTTGTATCATCCCAGAAACCAAATTACTTGCCTCTTTCCCTCCCAGGGAATTCCTCCTAGCAAGGCACTTGCAACACAAGATCAATATAATTCGTTTCCCAGGGCCGTTCTGACTCGCACAGTTTTGAAATTGGTACAGACACTAAACTTGCAACCAGAGATGTAGGTAGATACATTATTGCTGAATAAACATCACTTAAGTGCAAAGAAAAACAAGATGAATACTACAATTGGGTCAGAATTCTCTGCTATAAATATGTATATTAAGAGTGTGTGTGTGTGTGTAAGAAACTGCTGACACAGCACTATGGAAAGCACTGCTAGAGAGCTTTCGGTTGTTGCCAGCAATGCCATCATAAATCAGAAGGATTCTCAGGAGGAACTCTGCGGTTAACCTGCGGGAGGACACTGAACAACAGCCCACTGTTGCCAGAAGAGGACTATTTGACAGCGCTTGGCATCACCTCTCACACTTAGTGAACTAGACTTTATACCTATTTCTTGCTTAGCTTATGCAGAGAACAGAAAATAATTAGCATTCCATAAAAATCAAAACAACACTGGCACCAGTCAATATCAGGAAAAACACAACACTCTCTCCCTGACGGCTAGCACTTCTCCAGCCCATTTGTTTAAAGACAAATACTTGAACACTTTTGTATCAGATGTACTTTTAGAAAACCGGGAATTAGAGGAAAAAAAGCACAAGAATGCTTACTTCTGGAATGGTTTCATTGCAAGACCTGCCATCTACAGCTATCCCTCCAAAAATCCAGTTCAGAATGGACCAGCTTGTAACAGGAGCAAAAGGAAGAGACTGCCAGGACAGCACGAAGGCACCTGGCAAGTGCAGCTCCGCTCTGCACATCGCAGCAGCCTTGGGTTCACCCCACCTACTCTGCAGAAGTTGTCTTGGGGATAAAGTCTTTCTCAGCTGCCTGGAAAAGGATGTCAGTGCTATGGGTCCACCCATCTAAAATGGCATGAAATTAATTCAAACCTTAGCCTCATGGTTTTACCAAAACCAAGGTCCCACAAATACTCCAAAAATACTGGGGCTTTCATGAGTTTGCTAAATAAACCATCATTAATTTGGTGATGTTTTCTGAGTAGCAACTGATAATGGAAGAGATGTATGGAACAGTGAAACATCAAGTTTTCTAATATTTTAAAGATGCATACGGTAAATAGCAAAGTTTTGACAACTGTGCTGGCAGAGTTAACTTGCTGATATTCAAGGATGAGCTTACACACATCAAGACAATTTGCAAACTTCTCCAAACCATATGGAAAGACGGCCAAAATCAGATTCCTAGCATTTTATTTTCTTCGTGCTAGAATTTATTCTGTAAATTACTGCAAAGAAAGAATCAAATGGCATGCAACTGGAAACTTACTGAAAGGTTACAATGCACCAACAGATAAATGAGCAAACAAAACAGGAGATGCATTTCCTCATTAATTTGATGAAGTCAGGAAAACAAGATTGCAAAGCCACAGAGCTTCACTACTGCACCTCTCCCAACACAACTAGAAGTTGTTACCTGAATGCAATGTTTCTAAGAGCACATTTCTTTTCTTTCTGTCTTTTATTCTGCCTGAGGCAAAGCTTCTGTACCCTGGAGTAACATATGAATATGATTTAGTAATTTTAGAGTGACACCTTCAGTTTCAGGGAGATGGGACTGAGGCGAATCCTCTGTTTGCAGGAATAACTATTTAAGATCCTTAATCCTCAGTCTCAAGGTGCATCGGTGCATTTGCTCCCAGAACAATAGTGCATCAAGATATTTTGCATGAGATACCATTCCCCATGGGTATGCATGTGAACAACCAAAGCACACAGGACTCAGGAAGGAAATGAAGAGGTGGGTAGCCCTCACCTCTTCTGATTCCCTGAGAGCCAAGGAACTTCATAAGGATCATCAGATTTGCAGGAAATGTCTTCCTGTTTAGTATTTTCTGAAGCTTTGTTTTGTTTTGTTCAAGGGTGGTTATTTTGACTCCCTGAAGTTTTCAGGAATTTTGCCTGCTCAACACTGTCTTGAGACAAGGCACTGCTGGGATCTTAAAGACCCAACTGATTTCATTGTTGAAAGAGCCATTCACCCTGCAGCCTTCATGTACCTTGCCTGGTTACCTTCTGACCCAATACAGATCTCTCTTTATAAAGGAAACTTGAGACTCCATGGCACTGTTCCAGAGGCTAAACAAAAAGAGGCTGTAAACTTTAACCAATCTGCCTCCCTACAACTAGTTACAGAGACTGATTTTCTGAAATCAAATTCTCTTGTCTGGAAACAGAAGACACTTTTGGAAGGGCTTTAGGTCTACAGACTACCATGAGCCAAAACCAACCTATCCTCCTCTTCTTGCCTCTGGTAAACACGGGTAACACTGACAGCAGCAGTCAAACACGAACACTTAGGGAAAGCATCACCACCGGCAGTCATAGGGAATGGACAAACCTAGAGGTGAAAAGGAAGAGGAGAAAAAAAGGATGCAACGTACTCTTCCTATTGTGGGGAAAAGCTCTCTTCTCAGAGGGGAGAAAAAAAAAAACTACTAGGAAAATATGGCAACTTTGGATCACAGCAATCTCTTTCAATATTGTGTTTTAGAGTAGTTGATTATTGATGCATAGGAAACAGCTAGGGATGACCAAATAACGCATGCACAAAAAGTTCTCATTTGTAATACTCCAATACTACAGTGATGGATCTCTAGCAAAAATATGCAAATAAAAACTCATTAGGCAACTCCCCCTCAACCGCTTTTGTTTTTTATATTCAGGTTTGGGCGGTTTCCTGTACCTATGTAGGAAAAGCAGAGCATATTACCAGGAGATACTCTTCCTCAGCCTCATCCCTTATAGCATAGGTAGCAGGTACCAATTTCATATAACGAACAGAAAACAGAACAGAAAGGTCCCTCTTAGTTACTTTCCAGTTGAAGCTGGGTCTCCTGTTTGTACTTGAATGGATACAGCTATCCATGCTCATCCATTTCACACTATTATCATAAGGTTAATTACACCATTATCCCAAATTACAGATTGTTTGAGAACCTTGTTGAACTCTACTCTTTCTGTTTTCATAGAGATTAACACGAGTGGGTTTAGCTCTTCTGATGCGCAGTGCCCTCAGCGTGAACAGCAGCTGTCTCTCCAGCTGTGTGCAGGCAATATGGCTTTCTATTCCTCTCCAGAGGAGAGGTGGGGGCTGATTCTTAAATTGAGCTGAGCACCCACAGTGTCTGCCACCATCTCTGAAAACCAGGCTGTTGGGAGATGAAATGGGGAGCAACAGAACTAGATCCTCCTCCTATCGTGATTCGACTTCCTTTAGCAGCACGCACAATGGGAATCAACATGGAATAAACTGTCTTATTAGACAATTCTTCTAGAGGAACTCAGTTCAGCTGACCACTACTACAGCGCATGCATGGCTCTTCAGGTCTTTCATGAAAGGTTATCACTTATTTCTAGCTGTCCTGGGTAACCCAGTCACGGTAAGCATACTAGCAGAGGATCAAAATCACAGTAGAAAAATTCACCAGCAAAACACCTGGGCAGTCTTGCCAAAAAAAACCCTCAAAACATCCCCCACAACCATAATGTTTCTTTTTCCTTTTTTCCCCCCAGTAACTGTCTTTGTTCTTAAACATCTATAGCTGTTAAAGGAATATTATCAATCTAAAAGCAAAGAATGTGTTTGTTGTTGTGTTTTTCTTTAATAAAACCCTCTTATATATTCAGTGGAGCTTTTTGATTCTATGCCCAGATACCTACATTACAAAATATAAGACAAAATTATAGGTGCACAGTGTGCCAAGAAAATCAACTCAGCATGGCTTGCTCAGGCTTTTTGAAAGAAAGCATGCATACTGTGTCACTATTATGATTTAAAATAGCTGGGCCTTCAGAGTCATAACACTACTGTACTATAGCACAAGGTGCCTGCAGATGCCCGGAGCAGCAAGCCAACCGACTTGCTTCAGGATCGGTAAAAGCACAACTCTTATTTCTGTTCAATGTGTGTATCTTACAGTTTCATTTTGGTACAAAACAAACCTATGATGAAATGAAAGCAAGCTTCAGAGGAGGGCAGAAGTAACCTGGGTCTTTTAGAATAATCCTCATTATTATTTACTAAGGAGTGCAAACTTCTCAGTTTCAATGGAGAGGGGGATTTTCTACAGTAAAGCAGAAGAAAATGGGGTTTTTCATAGTAGAAGGACTTCTTGGAGTTTAAAACAGGGGTCAGAAAAGCTTACAATTCTCTGAGCTCAAGGCTTGCTAGAGGCAAACAGGAGTCTGTACGTACGTGCACACACATTGTCCTGCCAGAGAGAGCCCTCTCGCCTGCTTCCAACATTACCTCCTACCTTCTGCACCACTGAGAATCAGGACAACATCCAAGGAGCTTCTGGACTCTTTGACACTTTACCAGACAATTTTTTTTTTTTTTGAAACTGGAAAGGAATTTTTATTTGTTGGCACAGTTTTGTGTGGGTTTTTGTTTTGTTTTGTTTTTAATACCCTCCAGCTCCTCTGGGAACCAGGTTAGAAGCAAGGCTCAAGCTGCTGCAAGTTGCTAGATGTCCCAGGATTCAATACAAGTACTCTCTAGCGCAGCGAGGAGACACGCTTGGGCCCCAGTTCCCTTGACCTCATGTGAGGGAGAGCTACTCAGCAGTGAGAGGAGGCTAGAGGAACGATGGAGGAAGGAGAGAAGATCCCTATTCCAGGAGTTACTGCCCAATAATTGCCAGCTGAGATTAGCTAATACAATTTAATTAAACCTCTAATTAAACCAGTCTCTGCCCTTACCTTCATACCACCGGCAATTTGTGTTAGTTTGTGTTAAGTATCTAGATGTCTCTTAAACTGATGCGTACCATATTCTTCCAAGGGCTCCCTCAATGCTTTGCTGACTAAAACGTGGGTACTGTTCCTATGCTTTTGCACCCGTGGCCTAAAAAGAAAGCATTTCTGAGTGTGACCACTATGTACCCTACTCTGCAGGCATCAATGTACTCTAAAGAAATACTTACGTGTCGTTAAGGAAGTAATCTGAATTACCCAAAATACTCACTTTTCTTGTGAATTAATAATAGACTTGCAAGAGTTTTGAACCAGAAGGAATCTCAATTTAAAGTTATCCTGCCTACCTTTTCTAAAGTTAGTAGTAACTTCCTCCAGAAGAAACAGCGATCAAAACATCACACAAGATTTTTGAAATATTACTATATATGTAGCAATCGCATTTTTCTGGACTTACATTTAACCCAATTTACCTCTGATAATTCATCCTGGTAACCGGTTTCCCTTTCTTTTTTTCCCTCCCTCACTACAATCATAGTACAAAAATGGATGAATCCATGTTTTTCTATGACAATCTCTGAAGTTCTTTACCGTTTTTTAAAGTACTACTAGCTATCTACTAGTTATTTAGCTAGCGTAGAAAACATCTATATTTTGATTTGTTACTGCTGTATTTAGATTGTTTTTATTTTATGTTTAAAAGCCTAGGCATCTATAATACACAAATCTTCTGGGCTAGAATGCCGTTTTACTGTTTGGCATAGACAATATCCAAATTCCAGCACCACTGGAAAACAGAAAAGTCCCATCTGAACACATGACAAGGCTGGAGCTCAGAGAGCTTACAGCCCAGACGAGCACCCCAGGCTTTACTCAGGAGCTGAAGCCGAAAGGGGTGAAGATGCGTATGCAAGGTTACGATACAGGTCAAAGATGGGGAGAAACACAAGGCAAATGAACTTAAATTATTATCAAGTGGGCATTGGGCTAATTCCATTCCATTATAATGTTTCTGCACTGCCAAGAGGCCATAGATCCCAAAGACTTCAACTCCCTGAGTGCATCTCTGTGCCTCTGAAGACAGAACAATTCATTTTTCTCTAGGTTTTTCTGCCACACTTACCAGTTTAATATTTATTTGCTTCACAGTTATTAATTATCACAAGCCTCTCTCAGGAAGGGTGTGAGGAGCACACGGATGGGGAACTTCAGTGCAGAAAAATTAAGGTCAATTGTTTTTAAGGCTTTGTTTCACAGTATAATTCACACTCCTCTAACATGTAGCTCTTGAATAATAATACAAAAGTAGCACTCACTGATGTAGCTAATGAATTTGCCTGTGTCCTAATTTAATTATACCTTCAGGTATGCCATACAATAAAAACAAAATTGTAAAGGCTGCGGCCTCCTCTCATCTCACAGCCCTTCCACCAGCAGTGGAAAGAAAAGATGCCAATCCTGCAGTCATCAAGATCAGTGAAGCATTCGTAAACAACTGCTATGCATGTGCACTGTGCTTGGTCAGGTTTGTATTACAGCAGCCATCTCAGGACTGAGTGACAACTGGCTTGTGTTGTTCACTGATAATAAATATCAAACAGAGAGGAGGAAAAAAAGGAACTATTTGTTTGGACTTGGCACAAAAGAATATACATCAAGTTGGGCTCTCTGGATTTACCACAAGTACTCATAACCAAAAAACCCACTCCAAACCAACAACAAAAAAATTTCTCATTCTGTTTTAGGTCTAGTATGATGATCTGTAATTGATTTTTCACTGAAATTGTATAGCCAGTGCACAGAAAACAAAATGAGGGTGACCTTGTTTGTAGGAATCACTGCCCTTTTCAATCTCAAGCGTAGCACCATTGACTGATCATCCTCCTCCTCCCCTTTACGCAAGGA
Source organism: Cariama cristata (assembly GCF_000690535.1). Classification (NCBI taxonomy): domain Eukaryota; kingdom Metazoa; phylum Chordata; class Aves; order Cariamiformes; family Cariamidae; genus Cariama; species Cariama cristata. Next base: position 23,140 of record NW_009612907.1, on the reverse strand, counting down.
AATTACTTTCCACCGCCTTTTTTCCTAGTTGCCACAAGACTCTCAAATTCCTCTGCACAGAGATTCAGAGGGCTCAGATTCAAACCCAGCTTTGTCAACCGCTATCTTGGAGCAGCCTATGAACGACCCATTCATTGGGAGCATCGTGTCAAGTCAGCCACAATCAAAAGCCTGCTGCAGATAGAGCTCAACCAGTGCAGCCCATACTAAAACCAGAAACAGCTGGACCTTTGCAAAGTGTCATGCCCAAGCTAATAAGCCAGGCGTGGATGCAGTGCCACCCAAATGCTCCTAGATGGATCTCTGGGTCCCCGGCCGGCATGCCTGCAGTGCACCGTGTTAGATGAAGAGGATGAAGTTTGTGCTATAGGAGAAACCACTGCTCCTTTGCATCAGTGAAGAGGCACTGTGTTCCTCCCCAGTCACTTCTGCTACCAAAATTCTGCTGAGAGTTTATGGTACCATCTCTGTGGGACTGACAATTTGACCTCAACGCTTGGCCAAAGCTGCCTTATGTAACATGAAGCAAACACAGAGGTGAAGGATCCATGATTATGGCTCAGCCAGTCTCGTTTTGAGAAGCAGCAAAAATTATCCTTGCCCATATCCTTTCTAAGGTGTTCTCCTGTAAAACTCCTCTGGTTGAAACTCTCTAGAAACTTGGGAGTAGCAGAATAAAGGCTTCCTTCTGTACCCTTACAACAACAGCATGCGATCACAGACACTGGTTGCACAACTGGAAAGTTTCCAGAAAACTTCAGCTATAATGAAGCAAGGACCTCATCTCCATTCAAGCTGACATTTTGAATATATTTTACTCTTGGGGTTTTTGTTTTGACTGCCTCATTTGGCAGGATTATCATACACGATAATCAAAGCCAAGTCAGATGTCTTTGTTGCCAACATAAACCAGAGTGGCACAACTAATACTCACATATCCAACTACCCTGGGACAGACAAGCTATGACAACCAGAGACAAAGAACCGTCAAAGAATCTGCACAAAGCTCAAGCAAACAGGAGGAAAATCACACATGAACGGTGGCTCCATCGTGAAATGGTAAAACAGAAAAAGGACAGCCCAGGCAGGGCAAAGAGCCAACCCACACTTGGACTGGTAGACATGTGCAAACACAGACACAGATGTAACTTCTATTGTCAACATATATTTTTTATAGGGATAATTTTAGGATATTTATAAGGCTGTACACATTTTCAGTTTGGAAACACAATATATTTATTCACTCTTTTTCTATGGCTAGACAAAGGGCAGTATTTATTAGCTGAAGTGTCTAACAAGGCCTTTAGTGCTGTTAATCACATCAGCTTCCTTGATATATTAAGGCTATTAGGACTTAACTAGATAAAGATGCACACGTTCCTAAGTGAATCACCTTCTGTCTGTCTAATGGAAAGCAAGTGTTGATTTAAGTGGAGTCATCTGTTTAAAAAAAAAAAAAAAAAAAAAAAAGAGAGAGAGAAAGAAATTGAAATAAACCCAAGATTAACAGAAGTCGCAGAAGGGTCAAGGGCGAGCAATGTTGGATCCAAGGCTTTTAAAATAGAAACTTACAGGAATATTTGAACTCACTTGAATATTTCTCTCTGCTTGACTGTGCACATATAACACTTAATATAATTTGTTTAGCTTTAAATATTACATGCATAATTATCTGTATGTAGGACAATTTTTGTGTCATGTAAATATGTTCAGTCCTCCCCATCCCTAGGCTCCTGGGCTACAAAATGATGTTAGTAGATTAATTTCTAGATCATTTAAAATCTACTGTCTAAAATAGTCCTGGTACATTTATATTGGCTGGGTTGGTGTGGTTTATGTGTTTATATATGCTGTTCTCAAGTACTGGATGGTTTTAGTATTAATGGGCTATGATTATGTTGAACACTGCACTGGCCAATATAACTATTCAAAACTAGAGGGGCTTTTAAACACGATAACAAAAAGGAATGCTGATTTGTGGTTAAGTCCCAGACACGGCTTAAGTTGAATTCCTGTCTGTGCCACAGATGCCACTGTGATACCTTGGGCAAGTCACTTCCTGCACCTTAGCTGTAAAAGACAATATTTTCTTCTTCCCTTCCTTTCTTTATTTTGTGTGTTTAATCTGTCAGAGCAGGAGCTCTCATGCTATGATAAATATAATGAAGTACCACAGTGAATACAAGGGCATACAAGGGCAACCACGCTCTGCCGGGTTGGGCTGCTGGCTGGAGCTACCATGTGTAGCATCAGTCACTTTGGGATAGAACGAGAACCTCTGACATTGGTTCACAGCCCTGCGCTAACTGCTGAAACAGTGGGATACTTTAAAGACATGTAAAAAGTCATCCTAATCATGTTTGTTCTAGATTTTTGTAGAAGTAATGCAAATCTTGATTTTTCTTATTGAAAGATGAGTTGTGGTTTTGTCACAACCCCAGCGGGTAGGATACAGGAACAGAGAGGGATTTGAAGAAACTATATTTACCATCTTGGTTTCCTGAACTTTAGGAGGGGTAGGACTACTTTGAACCAGGAGTTCATATTCTACTTTTATTGACTCCCATAGCTCTAAGTAGGAGTCAGACAGCAAAGGCTCCTCCTCCTGTTTTTCTTCCTGCAGTCTAAGCAGCACTGGATCATTTCTGGTTTGCAATTTTTATTTGGGTTTTTTTGGGGGGGCGACAGGGGGAGCAGATAGGGTGACAGAAGGTATGGACTTTGCGCAAGGAAGGGAGTATGCCTTCCTTTACTCTGAATCTTTTCCAAGACCTGAATAGATTCCAACCCGAAAAGACTGCAGCCTGAATAGAGTCCTTTCAACTCCATGCACTTTTCCTCCCTGATACTCAACTGCAAATGAAAATAAAATATTTTAATTCCAGCAAGATCACTCTAAAAACAGATCTTTGACAAAGAACAATTTCAACTTTGATGCATCTAACTTCAGTAAAGGTTCATCCTAGCATATCAAAACCAAAATTTGCCATTTATGTTAGAATGGGTTTTGGTCGCTCATCTGCAACACACACAAAAAATAAAATGCAGAGATGATCTTATGGTCATTTCTTTTCCTTTAACCTATAAGAAAGACAAATAAAAGTCTTCTGTGTAGCACACTGTGCACACGTGTTGTCCACTTAAGTTGTTTTTCTCTAATCTGCTCTACAGGGTATTTAGTCCATACAACTGTTCCACATTCTCTCTCCGCATATTCACCATGCATTTCCATTCCATATCAAATGTAAACAGTCCATGCATAAGAATAATGGAGGCTACATTTCAAATCTTGCTTGGGTTTATCTTTGAATGCCAGACAAAACAGGCTTTATGTGGTTTAATAAGAGATCAAGTCATCTCAATTTGCAGACCTTACATCCACTTGCATACCTACTCAAATATAAACACAAACAGCTGATTCCCAAACCAGCAACTAATCTGAAGATAGTTTAAAACATCAGCAACTGGTAACGCGTTATTTCATTCCTCCATCTTCTCCCCCAGATTCCTAGATATAATAAGATATATTGCATGTTACCTAAAATTCCTCTGGGATTTCTGCTCTTAATAAGCAAGTAGACAGCTATGGAGATCACAAGCATGCAGTTGTTGCCAGTGTTAAGAATTTAAAAGTGAGTAATCATATCCCCAACAGGGAAGAAATCAATGAGATTTTAAAAAAAAAATAATAAAAAATTCACACTTTGTATTTGTAAAGGTTTACAATCTGCCTTCAGCATCATGCTTCCCTACTACTGTCTGTATCCAGAAGTGCTAGAAATTTGGGGTAAAATCCATAGCAACTCACTCAAACAAGAAGTCTTCTCTTTAGGAGTATTTCACTTTCACCTTTTCACTTTTCATAAAATATGTACAGCAGTATCACAGACGACTGCATACGACTGAGTATCCAGAGCTTAATTAGTCATTGCTTTTGAACACTAGCACAGCAACTATGTGCTAGCTTGAACTACCTTCAGTCTACTCTTCTCTAGAATAAAGACAACATTTTTGTCTTCCTTATTTTACAGCGTTGAGAAGTGTATACTCTCATTTCCTGCAAATAAGCTAATTAGCTGCATTATCCTCAACGTCTGTGGCTATTTATATTCAATGCTAGATTTGGGTTTTTGATATAATTACTTTTCCTGGGATGCAAGAGCTGACACTTCAGAAACAGAGCACAAAACATCACGATAGCTTGTAACGCTGCTCTGTAGGCCAGGTCTCTGCCTATATCTAAGCTACTGTATCTAGACAATATCATACAGGTTATAGATAGTACTTAATACCGTGTATATTAAACAATTTCAAAATTAATGCAAAAATTGATTGGTTTTCATTTGTGCTGTGGTAGGATCTAATGATCCCCAAACAGATAAAATTAGCGCTAACAAATGGATGCAAGTGAAGGCTATTCCAAAGACCTTAGAGACTTCAAGGTATGGTGCTGCAAAAACTCACATGAATGTCCTCTAGACAAGCACAGGGCTCTGCTTACATGGCCTTCCTAAACAGATCACGTCCAAGATGCCGTACGGCAGCGTTCAGCTGTCTGTATGAGTGACCGAATCCTGTAGCAAGCAGCTGTGTACAACAACCTAGCATAAAAAGGGCTATATTGAACAAGACTAAAGTTTATCCACACCAGTTATCTTGTTTCTGGTGCAAGGCTTGTAGCAGAGTCTTAAAAAAAGAGTGTAAGAAAGTACATATACGTAAAACTATGCTTTTCCTTTTTTTACCAATTCATCGCTGACTACTGTTTAAAGTACTTGCTGAACTGGAGTTTACATACAGACACCCTGTTTAATAACCCTCAAGCGACTCCTTCCCCATGACTTTGCCTAATCTATCTCTCAGTTTGTTTCTATTCTGGCTACCAAAGCTTCTGGCAGCAGTGAATCCCACAAGTAATTATTTTTTATTTTCATTTTTACCATGTATGCCTGATAATTTTATTTTACTGTAGTTGGAGAGATGGGAAGCATAGGATACTGGAAATGGAAATCTGCAGTTTTTCGTTGTTTACCCACTGAAATATTACCAGATTAGCAAGCGAAAAGCTATTAAAATTGTAAGGCTGCCTAATGACCTAGACTGATGAAGGATGTGTTTAGTTGTAGTCCAATTTATAGAAAATGGGCATCCTCCATCACAAAGTTCAGCACCGAAATTGCTTCCGTATGCTTGTACTTCAGCATCTGGAAAAAGACTAAGGATTAAATTAATAGGGGTACTTAATCTTCCATATGCCTCTCAATATTCCTCCACATCCCCAGGTTATTACTTCTGCATTATTGCAAGAACTACAGACAAGATGAGTAACTGCTTGGCGGTGGTTCTTTTGATTTTTATTGATTTCGCATATCTTTTAAAATTTCCATCCAAACCCACAGTTTTTAGTTCTGTTTCTAGGTATCAGGAAGGCAAATCCTCACACCCCCAGTGCAGAAGCTGCCAATATTCAATACCTGAACTGCCTAGTGCACGTTCAGCCTGCAAAGTGCTGAACATCTCCGTGCCAGACACTTTCCGAAGCCGTCTCTTCCAACTGATGACTCACGGCTCTCACTATGCTTTCCAGCACTGAGCAGAAAGTCAGACGGTTGTTTGTCAGTCTTTTAGCATTGATTTTTCAGCATCATTATTCTATTGAAAATAAAACCAAAATGTTTCTGTCCACTGCAAACTGATATACACGGCGGCTATCGTCAGTCAAGGCCTTTTTTGAAGTTTGCCCTAATTGTTATGTTACACCAGGAAGCACAGTAACTATTCCCACAGGCTACAGAATGCCATTAAAAACAGACCAAAAAACCCACCAAGGTTTGATCCTATGTTAGATAATGCAGATATTTCACATAAAATGGGAAGACTGGCCACACACGAAGAATTCTTTTAGGTGAACAAGCGGTCAACATGAAACCTGGTATTTGTGAATCCGGGAAGAGGTAGAGGAGATAAAACTTTTCTAAGCAAAATGTTAAACTACCTAATGTATGCTCTTAGGGTTGTAAATATGGAGCATCCAATAACAAGACACGTATATGTACAGATCTATACTTCCATTTATGACAGAAATGCTGTCATGTAACACCCTCGTGTTACTGAGCAAAACTGTATCACAACCACCAAAAGAAAAAACCCTCTCAAAGGCATGCAACTTTGATAAAGCTTAATGTTTCTGCCTACCCTGATGAAGGCAGGCTGAAATGTTGTCTTATCAAGGCTACCTTATGTTTTGATTAAATAGCCTGATTCACAGCCTGCCAGGTCAAAGGAAAGACTCCTAATACCTTCAGTGGGCTCCGGAGCATGTCCTAAACCTTTCTGCATTGGGTGGGCTGGGAGTTCATTATTACAAATGGCATGATTACAATTTACCTTCTGATACAATAAAATAGCAAATTTATTAGCATCACAGTGAATTTCCCCTGCAATATGTAACTCAAGTTTATATATTTTTTGAGCATCAACAAGAGAAATGTTAGATATGAAACCTTTTGCAATGGGGAACTATTAGTTGATTAGAAAGGAAGAGCAGGAAAGAGCAAGAGTAAAATCAGAAAGGGGACCTAGACTTATCAATGGTCATTCTCTACCGGTGGACAGTGTTTAACGGGGTTCCAGCCACACTTGTTTCTAATACACATATGGATAGAATCAAGGCTCTGGTGAAACAATCACAGAAAACTATTTAGACAGAAAAAATGTCATACCACGTATATAAATTTTGTAACATATAGGTCTCCACCACTTTTTGAAAGCCACCTCAAATAAAGCCTTTGCACTTACTTCTCTTTAAAAATTCCATACACAACACTCCGTGAAAAACATATCAAATACATACCACAGCCTTACAGTTTTACTGAACATGGGATCTATACATTTAAAAAATCAAAGACATTGTAGATGGAAGACAGAAAACCAAATCACCATAACCAGAACTCAAAAGAGCTATGCGAAGAGGAGAACTTCCTTTCAGTTTTGGTTTCCAAGACCAGTTCAGATTTCCAGTAGGCAACTCAAGCAGCACAGTGGCATCTATTTTAGGGTAGATGTTTTCACATGATAGATTTGGTTTTAATTGATTTTAAAAGTGGTGCTATTTGCGTTTAAAGTAAATCTGAAAAAGTGAAATGATTCTCTTTTCAGTGCTGCATTGCCTGTCTCAAGTTCTGCATGTTGCTCTTTGGGTTAGTACTAGTCAGAATAGAAGAGTTCACATTTCCAGCTGTAAGCATGCAAAATGTGCACATACTTGGAATGAATACTGTCTTGCAGAATTGTTGGATTCAAGTTAAAAGGTGTCACGTCTCACTACTACATACCTTCTGGATAAACAGAAATCTCCATTTAAATCTCTACAACTTAAAATTTAGCTGTAGATAGCATTACTCCTAATGTTCCATATAACTGAAAAAGATTATTATAAGATTTTAGTTGTGACCTCAGCAATACCAATATTAATACTGTACTTACTGTCAGATACAGGAATAGTTCTGAGTATATAGAAGGGACACCCAGGAAATTGCTTTAGATTGCTATAACTATTCTTAAAAGGCAAGTTTCAAAGTGTCGAAATCATTGCAGAAGGTTAAGTCCTATTTTTAAAACAACAAAGAATAGAGCATAATGTCTACTGCTCAGAGTGGTTTTAAGATTGTTTTGTAAATCTGGGTTCTGTTATTCTACTCTGGGAAGTCCACACGGAGGACCTCCTGGCATCTGGGGCAGTCTGGTATGTAGGCATAATAGCCTGTCGAGAGTGCAGGGACCGCCAGTTTTAGCCCTCACTGCATATTCAAGGTGGTTCTGTGCAGTGCCCATGTTTAAGACTGAATTATCGTAGAGCAGCCAAGCAACAAGCCTGGCTGATTACCTGAAAAGTGCAAGCCATGCCTGTTATATCTAAATTAAGGTCAGCAAAAGGTTGAAAGAGAACAGATTAATTTATTCTAAAAAGGTAGCATTACAGTCCTTTATAGCCAAGCTAAAACTAAAGCAGTGAAAAGAAGAGGAGACGTAGCACACAGGAGTTCTTGAGCGCACTGCAGGCTTGTTCCTGGACCGCGCTGCTGGGCGCACCCAGAACTAAATCCCTGGCACACAGGGCTCGCTGCGTGAGAATTAGCAGCGCCGCACACACACAGCTGTGCCTATCTGGAAAAAACTGGTTTTGATTTGGATTTTCGTAGCAAGCCAGCAGCGGCCAGGTTTCTTGAGGCTAGGCTGAACAGTCATTCACAGATGTTTCAGGATAAAAAGAGAGAAGGTTGGTCACCACAAATAAATTGATTCGCTGCTGTAACCCTGCTCAACAACATTCTCTATGGGACCGCATCGGCGTATGTACATGCACACACTTGGACCATTGCTACTTGGTGGGGTTTATGAGCTTAGGCTGGGCACCGCACCGTTGCAGCGACATGCTATCAGGACCAGCGCTGGCTGGTGTCCCGACAGATCAGGGTGTGGGCACGGCGGGTACTGCAACTGCCTGCCCTCCGCCATGGCAACACACCTTGAGAAAAGCATCGCATTTGCTACCCTCAGCTTTATAAGCAACAGAGAACAATGGCAAAGTCAAAAGATGCTGTGATTACATGTTGGATTGTGATTTCCTTTCACAAAGGCTGATCAGGTTGTGCGGTTTCTAGCTACATTTACAAAACCACCTTTTCAGTTGCTTGCCAAAGTTACAAAATTCTACAGGAAGGAATCTGCAGGAAGGTTCCTGCAAGTGTGATTCATCCTCCTGGCTTTTGCATATTAGGAAACGATCTTTAGTTACTTTATCTCAAACAGTATATATTACAAGGTCGAAGTTTCACTCAGTGCACAAGATGAACAGACTCTACAGGACTCTCTCCCTCAAATGAACGTGTTCCTAAATTTAAAAGAAGAAAACACATTTTTTTTTGCTGATTTCAATACTTGGAAATTCAGATTTGTGCCATAAAGTATCGTAATTCCTCCCAATACACTGCTGTTTGACTCTAAGCATTTTGTTTCTAATGTCCCTTTCACATGCCATCCCCTCTGCGCTGCCAGCCATACATACGCCTCCAGAGCATGTTTGCTTGTGTCACCAGTACAAAAACTTTGCAAGAGTGACATGATGTCCTGGAAACATGATTAAATACTCTTGAAGACAGAATTATCTTTATTTGAAAATGCTTCTCGAGTCAAAATCCACCTCCACAAAAGCCTACAGGAATACACAGAAAATTGGATTCTGTCTCTGTGATGTGCAAGTAGCAGATCCTGTGCTGACAGCAGACATCCATAAGCAGAACCCCCCAAAACTTTAAAGAATGAAAGTTCAGGGTTTCTTCTCTTTCTGCTTTAACATGGACTTTCTGACAACTGTATAGCAGCCTTCTGCTGCAAGGGGCATACTAATGATCATCGAGAAAGATCTATTAGAAGAACTCAGCTTATTGCTGTGGCATGGGAAATACCATGTAATTTCTTGCTGTAGCAGCAGTGTCCAAATAATTTCAGAAGGCTATGGCTCATTTTAAAATGAATTAAAGGAGATTTTTCAAATGTACAAAAGGTGGTTACATGCTAACACTAGCCTGCAGCACTGAAAATCTCTCCTTCAGAAGTCCAAGATTCAAAACTAATTCACAAACCAAACAGGATGTAACTGTTTAAAATACGTAGTCACCTTAAAAACCAGCTGATACAGATATCCTGTACATAGTGCTCAGCTCAGGAAGGATTTAATTGTATGTTGAAAGCATACCATATACTTTACAGGAAAGAGAAAGCCAATCTCTGAGAGCAAAAATACGCCAAAAATAGCTGTGGCCACCATCTGCAGCAAAAACGTGATTTCAATGTTGCCAGTGTATTGTCATGTATACCACTGCTTGCCCAGTCCAACTGAAATTCTCTATTTTTAGCCTTTCAGCTACTTTCAGATAAAATTCCTGCAGATAGGACTAGCCGTACAGGGCAGATAACACACAACTCTGAAACCACAGATGACCTCATGCAACTGCAAAGAAAGAAGGGTCTGTTACTTAAAACAAGGCTAAAATTTAACCCGGCTATACTAAAATTAAACAGGGAGTGTTTTAGAGTCCCATTACAAGACATAAACAAGAGTCACTATAAATTCACAGTGTACTTATTTGTAAGGATGTAAAAAGAGTAATTAATAACCCCCAAACAGCTTATCTCTGAGGCAGTACAACACCAAAGCTTTCCCAGGCTCGTTGGAGATTTTACAAACAGCACTGAGAAGCTCTTTTGGCTGTCAGTTGAGAATTATTTGTCCAAACTGAAAAGTCATTGCTCTTTGTCACAAGACATTTTTTAGTGTTCCACACTTTTAGTTGACATTACGGAGAGAAAATAAATAAATGTAATCCAAACTTTCTGGAAAGGGCTTCCATGTGCAAGAACACTTACCAACCACAGATCTGAGCGAGCACGGCAGAGTGATTCTTCTTCATGCAAAATGCACTGTACCTTCATCTCCTGCTTCACCCTTTCTGTGTGTTACCCTATATACCAAAAGGCACCTCTTCCCTTTAAAATGCCATTTATTTCCGATAGATCGAAGTACAGTTCTGAGAACTATCATTCATGTTTATCTTAAGTATTTAAGGAGAAATGTGTAAGGAACGGATATGTCACAAGGGAATTAATAGAGGTCAGGGTGCTCAGTTTGCATCCTTTGGGATGTGTTGCTTACACCTTTTTTGGTTTGCAGAATATCTGCTGGATATTTCTTCAGAACAAATCCTTCACGAGGTTATTGCATATTTTAGTTGTGGAAGAAACACTCTGAAAGCTCTTTTCCTCAAGAAAAATTTTCACTCCTTAATACCAAATGAACAGTTCAGATACATAAGTAAAATAACCCTAAGATAAAGAAATTCTTTTACCCCCTCACCAAATCAGTGTAAGAGATCAGTAAAGGATTCAAACCATTTCTCTTGATGCTCCCTTTCTTTACTTAATACCAATATAGGCAAACCTATATTTTTTAACAGTGACATAGCCTCTACCTGTAATCTAATTTTTCAAGCACAGCCAGCATTTAAATAAGGGGTTACAAAGCACTTAACTGTTAAATTGAGATTATAGAACAAGTCTGATTTTTTCTGGCTTCACGTCACTTGAAAGGAGAAACTCCATTTGTCATAAGGAATGAAAACCAGGACAGAACAAGGTTTGCTATCATTCCCTCTAAGGAATTGTAGGTGGACTTATATAAACAACAGAGCAACGATCAAAGGGAAATCTTAGAGATCATAACATACTGAGGTATTAAAGGAACAGAGCCTTTTATCTGTTGTGGAGGAAGGAAGTAGAGCATTGAGACGTGTAATATATACAATTAAAAATCAAAAACCCAAGCGAGTCCCAAAAGAGACCGAAATCAATTGAAGTCTCTTTTTTTCTCATTCTGTTAAAATGACAAGAAAGAACCAAAAATGCAATCTGCCACAAAAATTACGCTCCATCACCTGGAAAAGCCAGGCATTCAACTCTATTTTAAGCTGAATTTTTCCCCACATCCTATGAAACAAGCACTGTTCGATCACAGACCATGTCCTCATTCACTGCCAGTCTAACTGAGGCTTACCTTGTCCTCCACTCTGTTCAGCCTGGCACCAATCGTGTTATTCCCTCGATCTTTGCTTTTTTCTGTGGAACAAGAAACATTTTCAAATTAATATATGGTGGTATAACAAAATAGCAGCAAGCCACATCAGGGTGTGCTTAACTAGCCCACCAACGCAGTGTAACAGAACACCTTTGCCAGGCTGATAGTTCCATTCCTTAAAAGCAGCTTTTTGTTTCTTTTTATAGCATTAGCCCACGCCATGGCTTTTAATAGCCCTTAAGTTTAAGGCACTTTCAACCTTAGTTTTATGCTTTAACCTGGGAGAACAAAACTGTTCCCAATTATGTTAATGTTTTAATTGCCATTTAAAAAACAATCTGCCACTATGCAAAAGAGTCTACAGCCAACTTGAACAACGCATTTGGTAACATTTTATCTTTTTTTCCTCTATAAACTACATAGAAACATGAGTTTGAAATGACACCAACAGAGAGTTTTCATTAGCCAGACTTGTCGCAAACAAACGTAGTACTTTGTGCTCCTTTTCCAGTCCCTTTTCAAAGCTATCAAAGCTCTATGTGAATATTACTGATTTCATAGAACTCTGTAATCATAGCACACCATTTTATTGAAAATATGGTGAGTCTTGGAGAGATTAGAGACAACATTTTGGAACTTCCGAGAAAGTAGGTACTTTAAATATCTAAATAAGAACAACCCTATTTTAAAGGTGTTGATGACTAAATATTATTGTGGATACCTAAACTTCAAACCACAGCTGGTTGGCACTGTTTAAAAATTTGGCAACAAAATAAAAATTATTTTAACAAGTATTTTCCATTAGTTATATCTTCATCAGATTAACTTTAGACACATCCTTCATCTTAATTTACCTGAGACTGATATAAAAAGAGATGGCTTCCCTATGGACTGGTCCAACCTATAAAACAAAAAGAATAATTTTTACTTTTTATCAGCCTGAACCAGCATCTTCAATTTCTCTAGCTGGAACAGGGAGACCTCTTCACAAACAAGCAAAGTGAAGTTCAGATAGCTCTGGTTTGTACTGTAAGTGAAGCAGTTGCTTTGGGCTCAGAATAGCGTGAAATTAAAAAAATAATAACAAAATGGGATTAGACTTAGATTGGTCTTTACCTTCTTTAACCACTGTAAAATTTTACCATGTCCATTGCTTTGCCACGTGAACAGCATTGTTTCCTCTTTTCCTCGTTCTTCTGCAGCTTACTTGTTGCACCTATCTGTACTCTCTTAGATTGCTCTTAAGTGCAATTCTACCAGAGCAGGCAACAGTATTTCACTCTATATGTATAATATAGCCCCTAACATATAGAGATCACAGGGTACAGTCAAAGTTAGCAGGGACTGAGGCAATACATGTAAGCACAATGAAAATTGCAAGTACTGATAATGAGATTTTTAATCTCTTTGCCTTTTCCTTCCTGTGTGAAAAAACCACTTTACTTCAACGCCATTTTATATTCCGTAACTTTGAACAGTCCTACCAATAGCCCTGCCAGTTTTTGATCCCCGGCCCCAATCACTGACTTATTTACAAACATCCCTGTATGGGTGTTTACGGATACAGAACCTGGACTTCATTGACATACCTCCTCTGTAACTCCTTGATTCGCACCATCAGGTTGAGGTGACCCTGAGAATACTGCTCAATAACATCTCGGACATCGTAGGGCTTTCTGGCTTGCTGTAAAATAAAAACCAAAAGATATGCCTTTAAACCACAGGGATGTAGGAATGGTCTATGGTAATGTAGATTTTTTTCAAGAGTAAACAGTAAGTTCTTTTAACCCTTTTTAACATGGTGTTAATATTTGAGATATTTTGATTGTTGCCATGATCATACATTTTTTGTGGAATAATTCTGACAGTTCTGATTTCATCCACCCTTTTGTTACTGGAGGTCTACATGACTTTCAAGAGATTATCCACAAAACTTGAGGCCAAAAGAACTTGGAGCCAAAAAAGTACATCTGGCACTTGGCTCAGAAGTTCGTGGTCACTCTAATTTCTTCTGGAAATAAGGTTCATACTCCTCAGCCACCAGACAGTAAAGAGGTCTTTCACACACGCAAGCCCTTATTCTCAGTCAGCAGCAAGACAGCTGGAGTTCTCAGTCCAGCTCTTGCCATTGAAAGGTTAAAGCTGAGTCCTGGTTGAAGGTGCATGACTGATTTCCTCTTCCAGAAAGACTGCCTGAGCTTTCAAATCTACTGGGAAATACGGGAAAATATTGGTGCAAGGAATGATCAGGGAGAAAGCCCTGTGTCTGTAATTTGCACTTCATACATGGGACAGCCTTCATCTGACCTATTACTAATAAAAACACTTTTGTGTAGTATTAAAGATAAAGACCATAATTTTTAACCAATAAACACCAAGACTAATTGGAAAGAAAGTGAATGAACTTGTCAAAGTGCAGTGACAAATTAGAAATATCTTAATCCTACATCTAGAAACTAGAGTCCAATCAGTGCCAGAGCTACATATGAGAAACAGCAAAGAAGTTCTAACACAACAGAGAAGAGGAGAGAGGAGAGGAGTAGGGTACAAACTTCACATTAGACTGAACAGTAACACCTGAGCTTACAATTTGGTAAAAAACTTTTTCTTAAAGATGCTAATCAAATCAGTCAAACAATACAGTAATGATAAATGATATACTAGCAGGTCGAGGGAGGGGGATTCTCCCCCTCTACCCAACTCTGGTGAGACCCTCCTGCAGTCCTGCCTTCAGCTCTGGGGTCCCCAACACAAGAAGGACATGGACCTGTTGGAGCAAGTCCAGAGGAGGCCATGAAGATGATCCAAGGGCTGGAGCACCTCTCCTGTGAGGACAGGCTGAGAGAGTTGGGGTTGTTCAGCCTGGAGAAGAGAAGGCTCTGGGGAGACCTTAGAGCAGCCTTCCAGTACCTAAAGGGCCCTACAGGAAAACTGGGGAGGGACTTTTTAGTAGGGCCTGTAACGATAGGACAAGGGGTAATGGTTTTAAACTAAAAGAGGGAAGAATCAAGACTAGATATAAGGAAAAACATTTTACAACGAGGGTGGTGAAACACCGGAGCAGGTTGCCCAGAGAGGTGGTAGGTGCCACAACCCTGGAAACATTCGAGGTCAGGTTGGATGGGGCTCTGAGCAACCTGATCTGGTTGAAGATGTCCCTGCTCATTGCAGGGGGGTTGGACTAGATGACCTTTAAAGGGCCCTTCCAAACCAAATTATTCTATGATTCTGTATTTCTGATTCATTCATTATGCTGTCTACAGATACTCTGTAGATAATTCTCAAGGTTTGCTAAAAACCTTGGTAACACTGAGTTACAACTTTTCCTTTCTTGCACCTTTTGAGAACAAGGAAAAGAGTTTACAATGGTAGTTTCTAATATACCAGACTTTGTACCCTGTTTGAGGTCTCAAAAATATTTTGTCACCTGTACTTCAAAAGCAGGAGATGTCTCTGCACTGCTTAACTTTATTTCACATGCTGCAGGTTTGCCTCAATTCCATGCCACAAATACCTCCTTCTTTAAGCCAAAGGAAAGCAGGATACAATATAAAAACCAGGTTGTGGCACCTTCATGCCTGGGAGGTAGCTCCCACATTTAGGAATCATTACTTTAATAATATCACTTCAACAAACGAATGATATTTCATTGTGCCAGATTCCCCAAAGCCAACTGCAAACCTTAGGTGAATGTGAGAGACTCTCCAGTGGAAGGCTAAACAGGAATGGGAGTTGCTTCAATCTAACCAAAGAGCACACAGACGAATTCCCAAGAACTCTGACTGCTTACACACATATAAATCATAACTAACATCCACAAAGAAATATGTTTCAAAGATGGCATAAGCCCATAAGTCTTTCCATGAACTAGTACTGTAAACATAATGATAGGAAAAAAAAAGTGAATTCTTGGATTATTTTTGTACTATAAATAAACGAGAGAGAAATCTGCAAGATCAGCCTGAAAACTCCAGGTTCAGAAACGCTGTTCAGTAAGAATAAAGATGCAGAGCTTTCTCCTGCTGTCCTCGTACTCTGATGCAGGTGCCTGACAGTAGAAAGAATGGGTAGGTCCCTGGCTGTTTTTCATTTACTGGGCTGCTTCTTTCTCTTTAAAACAAGAATTGAAAACCTGGAGTAAATAGAATTTATGAATGAAGCTTAATTTCTGAGTAGGATAGGGTATTTAATAGTCATTACTGATTATTCTGTAATTACTTCATATTGAAAGCTGATCTTTCAAGAGAAAATACTGTTGATGTTAACATGTTAAGTTTTGTAAAAGGAAAAAAGCTGCAGCAGGTAATGGATAAGTATTGAAGAAACAACAGTAGAAGCCAGCCCCACAGCTTTCCTGAACCTCCTCTTTACTTCTGTCCCTCTGCTAATTAACCAATACTCATGGCAAAAATCTTCTTAAATGAGTTAAAATTTCCCCCATCATATACGAAAGTTTGCAAAAGGCACAAAAGCCAGCGCCAAATATTAAATGTGCACCACTGGCCATTGCCATTCCCTAGTAACTGCATGTGCAGAGAGGCAGACCTGGGAAAAGGAGAAGGGAGTTCGTGCAAGGGGGATTTCTGGGAAATGGAACCAAGTAACAGTCAAATAAAATGGGCAGAACATCCTTTGAAGTACAGGACACACTGAGCTACATTGTTTGGCACAGCCCAGTATGGACATTAGAAAAGATTACACACACAATTCATGATTCATAACATGACAAATGAATGACATAAGATGATGAATTATAAGACTATAAATGCAAGATTTTCCAGTGAAATTGTAACAAACCAGGCAACAGTTACTCATGTCATCAGTGAAACTGCAACCTGTATTTTTAGTTTATGCTATGTATAGAATATTTGCCATGGTGAAAAACATAACACAAGTTAAAAACATATTTTAGAAGGAAACTGATTTGCTCAACAAGAAGAATTTACATGGAAAGAGAAATAAAAAGATTTCAAAACGACAATGGGACATCAGATCAAATCTCTGGTCTCTGGATCTGTGATGGATAATCACAGTTGTATCCATGTGCGTAAGTCTTAAGACATTTAGAAACTTTCCTAATTGGAAGACAAAGGTTATTTACTCATGAATCCAGCTAATGGAATAACCAAGCATGGTGATTTTCTTTCTGAAATTCAGTTGTAAGGTTAGACTGTGCCAAACACTTCTGATTTATAACTAATACATGAAATTAATTTTTGGTAGGTGAGCTGAACAAAGCCTAGAAAACCATTAATTTCCAAGCACTATTTTCCCTATAATCTACAGAATCCTTCCTTAACCGTGAGCCATTCACCTTAACTGATGCACAAGACTTATGTTGACTACTAGTAGAATATAATCTTTCCTCCACAATTTGAAACAGTCCTACAGACTTTACAAGAGCACAAACATATCCATTAAAAAGGTATTAATTCTTTACAATATTATGCTGGATTCTTACATGGACATCATCATATGGACTATATTCAAACCTGGACTTTAAAATAGAGCATAAATTTCTCCCCTTCTTTTAAAGAGGAAATGATGCCCGAGTGTGATGCTTCACAAAGCATTGCTTTTCATGTCCTTTGAAATTTCTTTGTATCCCTGTTTAGCTTCTCTTTATTTATTTTATTTAATTTTTTTTAAACAGGAAGGCTCTCCTTTCTAACTGGCTTTCATCCTTGTGGTGCCATTACCCCCTGTTATTAATTGAGCTCTTAAAAAAAAAATGTATCTAGGCAAATTTAGGCGTACAGGTGTATCCTGCAAACAGCTGGTATAGTTTAAGAACCATGCTGGGCTCATGCTGGGACCTATTTTGCAAATTTACCTCTTCCTCTCTTTCTTCCTATGCTGCCCCCCCTCCCCAAATGCTTCAGAGGCATCTCTAAAAAAATCCCCCTTTTAAGTGCTGGCCTTGAAATTACTTATGTTCCAGCTAATTTTAAGTATTAATAGTCCAATGGACTTCAGCTGAAATTTTTTTTTTCCAATAGTTCCAGAAAAACAAATTGGAATTTTCTTTTAGGAAGATACTTTTCACATAAACACAAAAAGCTTGGGCAAGTATCTACCAGAAAACAGCTATGCAGACCTCTTAAATGCTGAAAAAAACATTTTTAAAATGCAGCTTCTGCTTTACCTTAATTTCAGATATTGTATTGGACTGGTTATTAGAAACTGTATAGTCATTTCTTGGCACATGTTTAAACATTTTAATTTCTTATGACTATTTTATGTGCATACAATAGAACAAAGCAGATTTACAACATACTTTTGAGGAAAGAATAATGACAGTGGTTATCTCTTAATTACAGGAGAGATTTTCAAAAGCACCTTGTGGCTTGAATTTCAAGGTGACTTTGTGCATTAAGTTACTTAGGTGCTTTTGAAAACTTTACCTTTGGTGCTCTCCAAATTTTTAAACTCGGTCATAACCTTGTATTCAGAAATTATGGCGAAGTATCAGATATCCCCCATATGTTCCTGTTGGGAGAGTCTGCTTCTGACAGACACAGCAGCGTATGACTTGTACGCTGGAGTGACTTGAGATACATTTAACTTCAGCCTAACTGACAATTTTAATTCTTTAGTAACAGCTGTTATTGATAGCTCAGGAAGAAGAAAGACTACTAAAGAAGGATGAGAGACAACCTTGTGGAGGGATTTTGAAGATGGCCACAACCAGGTCTTTTGCAGATGTGAAAGTGAGAGTACAACTGGGAAGCCAGATTAGCAACCGGGATACCGAGTACAGACAAGTTTTAAGCATGACCTGAATAGTCCCATTCTATTCAGTCAAATGCTTTTTCAGCTTCTATCAAATCATCTCCCGCAGGGGAGTTTCATTTATTTGCCAGGTGGATAATGTTGCACACAGTGTTCAGGCATTTTCAAAATCTGTTTTTGACAAATACCACTTGGGAGGTAGATACATCACGTGTCGATTTCTTGTTTCTAAGTAGTTTAGTTAATACCATGGCAAATATTTTATGATCTAAATTTATGAGAGCAATGATTCAGTAATTACCACGGAGCAAAGGATCACAATCAGGTTTTAGAATGAGAATAAATTAAAGTTTAATGGAACTGGCCCCATTTAGGCAGTTTTTCACAGAAAAGCAGTGGACACATCACTGGAATGGGCCACGTCCCTTGCCAAGTTGCAAGTGCTGGCCAGCAAGTGTTAGCAAAATGAGTAAAAAAAAAAAGCCAAACATTTTCAAGTAGTCCAGACATTGTGCTTTTCTTAATTTTATATAAAATAACAGGTGAAATGTCCTAGCAGAAACTTTCTGAAAGCACTCTCCCCAAGAAAACTCCAGATATGGGAGGTTTCAGCCTAAATGGTGGCAGTCTGAATATATTATACATAACTGAAACAAATTTCTGAAAAGCTCAGGCAACCTTAGCCATAAATTAGCTCACGAATTTTAGTAAAAATAAAAACATTCAAAGTAGAAAATTGCTAAAGAATTCAGGCAGTGCTTCGAAATTTCTATGAGGAAGTCAGAATGATGTTTTTGAAGAAGCAGCAAACATCGCCTTACAGAAACAATGATCTCTTGGACTGTTAGTCATCATTATCATCTTTTTGATCCTAAACTTTGTGCCCTTCAAATTTGAAGGAAAAAGGACACCCTCCCTTTTTGGGGGGGTCTAGATTAAGGGTGAGAAAGCTTTTTAGTCTATTGTAAACAGTAGTGGCGAGGTCATATATGAAAATGGATGTGGGCAGTTAAGTCCCTCTCTTTCTCTGCATTTTCAGTTGTGAAGCCTGTTCTCCAGGGATTGTCCCTTTTTAAAATTAATTTTAAGTGATATATTTCTTACACATATATATATTCACCTGGTTTAAATCAAGCCAAAGGCTGCTGACACATGTTTTTCCTGGATTAATGAAATGGATTCAGAAATGACATTCTTAGAAAGTTTGCAGTCAGAATTTTTTATTCAGACCAGGCAACAAGGTTAATTAGCTACTGTTAAATGCTTACGATATCGCAATATCGCAACAAGTGAAGTGGCACATAGGAAACATACGTCAGCGAGGGCTAGAGGAGTAAAGAGAACCCATATCTCACAAACTGGGAAGGAGGGCTGCTACCTATGCAGAGGGGAGAAGGGCAAAGGAAGGAGAAACCTTCCAATACGCTAACACATTTCCACCTCAGTTTCTTATCAGGACTTCATTAGCAGAGTAAGAGACAGAAACATGGCTGAGGTAGTATTTTAATCTCTAATCCTACTGACTCGGCATGACAGTAACATACAGCTCAGAATTAATGGAGACATATGAGAATGTTTGCACTGCGAGAAAAGAGACAGCGATAACAGAGGGTTAAGGGTCAAGTCCATTAGCAGAAAATAACATTTTCATTCCGACTGCATTTCAGGAGTTTAGCCTATTTCCAGTGCATCCACAGTTGTCTAACCTGCTGCTAAACAACTACCCTATTGAAGGAGGGAGAGAATAGTGGGTGTAGCTCACCATTACTGAAATGAATTGTGTTAGCCTCTCTTAAGTTTCTAAAAGAAACAATGAATCAGGAGAATAAAAGGGTTTATTTAGAAAAGGAGCTTTCTATTCACAACTCACCTGAAACTTTTTCTTTGCCACAAAATACTGCATCCTACGAATCACCTTAATTGCAGCGCGGTGGTGTTCTCGCAGCCTGTGGGAAAAACGAGGAAGGTGAGTGGGGTGAAAGAGCAACTCCATCCAGACAATAAATACAACAGTCTGCAGTAAATGCTTCATGAACACGTGAATGTGTAATGTAAGGAGTTGCGACTCAGTCTGGGAGCGCAACACGCTATTATGTTGACCTTCCCCACCTTTCAAGAAGGCTATAAAAAACCTACGCTAGGTTTGCATACATTGCACAGTAAGAAGAGGTGTCCACATAACCTCCTCCTACGTCTAAGCAAACCTCCACCCATCTTTCCTAGTTTCATTTCCACAAAAAAAAAAAAGCTATCAAGTTTCTACACAATCAGCCACGCACAGATTTTGTATCCGGTCACTCTAGAAATCCAGCTTGTGGGTTTTTTGGTTTGTTCTCCCCAAGTCCTGTACAATATGTTTCTTCACTTACACAAATTTGTTTTTCAAAAAGTATTTAAAAAAACACTTTAAAGATTTTTGAGTCATTGACTGCTAAACAAAAATGCTAAATGATCTTGTGATAGCTGGAGACAACATCTACATACACACATATCCTAAAAAACAAACTGTAAGTGTATATAACGACAAAATAATCTGAAAAGTCTTTAAACAAATATATCTTCCTCTTCATGCACATGCATATGAACTGAAAACAATTAAAAATAATAAATTGCCCTTTGTACTTTAAAATAACAGATTTTCATAGTATCTGACATTATTTTTTAAACAGTACACTAAGAGCAACAGCTCTTTTGAAATTTTCAAAGCCTCCAAAAATGAGAACTTTTTCTTCTTAACATTAAAACATCAAATCAAACATTTAAGCTGCGCTGATGATTTATTTGACTTGCTCATTCTATTACTCTTCTCAAGATGTGCTTGAATTACATTATTGCACAATCTTTATTTCCTTTTTAAATGCATGGACATCTAGTATTTCTAACTCTCATCCCAAAGAGACTTCTAGTGCTGGCTTTGGGGAAGCAGCAGTAAAAGCAGAGTTACATATTCCAGATGTTTTATCTTTATAAAATTATTAGTAGTAATACTGATAGATCAGCATATTGAGACATCATGAGGCCATGCTTTCTGTCTGTAGTGGACCTGACAGCATTCATACTCACTATGGGATGGAAAAGTGGTATTTAAGTTCTGTACAGGTTTGCGTCTTTGGTATGATGTAGCATGGTATCACCCAAGCCTCTTCAGTTAAATATAACCTAGAATTTTAGGGAGTATTCACGTATTTCTGCAAGACAAATTTCCACCAGCAAACAGAAGCTCTGCACGTGCAAATGGTGGATGTCCGCCCTCTGAACAGCATGGCAAGTGTAGCTGGGGCGGTCCCTTTCTGAAAATTCACTTTTTAGTGAGAAAATAGCTTTTTGCAAAGCCAAAAACTGAACCAAAAAAACCTCTCATTTTCTTCTTGTAGATACTACCTCTCAGGTAGTTTCTTTCTGTTACTGAAATTGTTCCGATTTCACAATGACAGAAAAGATTACTTTCTCCGGATACAGCGTAAAACATGGTTGCTTTTCAAACTAATAACTTACAGTTTTTCACCATAGCTCTACAGATCGCTAAGGCTGTAACTGCATTTATATAAAGTGACTGTGCCTCAATAATTACACACCGATTTGTGAATCTGCAGTTGGATCTGTACAAGGGGACCCTTCCCTCTTAACACCTTACTGAGGTGTCTCAGAGAGGCCCTCTCCAGGTCCCTGCTCATGCAGATCTGACTGCAAGATCATGGTTCATGTTATAAAAACGGGAATTCACTCCTCCTAACTGGGATGGCTGCCTGTTTGAATTGAGTCCTGTTGAAGGGAGTTAGCCCTATGCTAGTTCACGGGATCCCTGTTCTGTGAGTCCTTGCTGCATCACTCTGCTGCTAGGGACAAGGACGACATCCCCCAAAACCAAAGGAAATAAAGTGTTTGGGGTTTTTAAAGTTCTGCTTCACGGAGATGGGAGCCAAAAAGATAAAAGCTGCTTAGTTTGCCATTAAATATCAAAGGTGTGAAAACGCAACTGTCATGCAGCTATACATCCTATACATAAAGGCACACAAAAACATGACAAATAGAAATAAATTTCAATTGCAATAAAACCACTTGTAGTATTTTGGTTTATGCCTCATTTCCTCTTGGTTGTTCTTCACAGACCATTATTTCTGAGTAAAATATTTTCCTTTGGGACAGACGGTCTCTAGTAAAGCACACCAAATCCCTCATTCTCTATCTAGATGATGAGTCTCATCTATAAGCAAGACAGCTGGATAAGAAAAATGATATTCGCCATTCAGTGAAATAACAAAACTATACCACCAAAATGATTTTCCAATGCAGCTATTTTACATCAATTGTTGTTCAGTGCTTACATGAACTTCCATGCCAGGAGAGGAAGTTAATATTCTCATTTTATTCCTTCCCATTTCTAGCTCCAGTAGGAAACCTTACGGTAAGTTTGTCTCTGCTTATGCTATGAAGTCCAATTCTGCACAACAGGCTGTCCCGATTCCCCAAGATTAAATGCTTCTGCGATGAGGGAAGGGAATAAAGGATTTAATTAGTAGCCAAGGTTATGATTCACGATTGTTTGATCTCTTTCACAAAACTGGTAACAAATGCTTTAGTAGATTGAGAGCTTAACCATTAACTGCCAATATTTGTTTGTTCAGCCACTTGTGACATCTCTGAATTCTGGTTACAGAACGGCTGTCTGTGACCTCTGAGGACAGCGGCAGGCTTAGATGCCACATAGCCACTCAATACATTACCGTCCTCAGAGCAAGAGTTTCATAGAATCACAGAATTGGTTTGGTCGGAAGA
>NW_009612905.1:892-1164 GCF_000690535.1 Cariama cristata | reverse complement strand
CACGATTTATGCTCCACATTAGCAGTCTACCAGAGCCGCTTTCCGCATCACCGGGGCGAGGTGGCACTGCAGCTGGCTGAGCCACGCCGAGCCCCACCGGTAACGCCAAACCCCACCAAACAGCGTGCGGTGACACCTGCCCTGGGCACAAACCCCTTCGCAGACTTGAACTCAGGACATTGCTGCCCAAAAGCGAAATTTTGGGGACGTGGGTCCAGGGCCAGCAGGGTAAGGCTGAGCGAGCACCTCCAGCAGCGGGGATGCTCCGGGCT
>NW_009612905.1:0-768 GCF_000690535.1 Cariama cristata | reverse complement strand
CCAGCAGCTCAAGTGCCGCCTTCCCCGCCGGGATGGCCACAGCGAACTAACAGGCTCATTTTCTCCACTCCTCTCCTAATCGCAGGGCTCTGGCTCTAAGCCTCTAATCCAACGGGCAGCATCTCACTCAATAAATCACCCTGGAAAGAGCTATCGGCAGCTGTCAGGAGCCTGCGGGCAGAACCCACCCTCCAGAGCTCGCGAACTCTCCCTTCGCCCCGACAAACGGCTGCTGGGCCACCGGCACCGCAGACAGGGATTGCGGCAATGCCGCGCGGCGCAGGCAGGGCCAGGGTACGGAGGCATCCCCAGGGCATGGCGGCATGGGGGGGAAGCAGCACCCCTCCTCCTTCAGCTCGTCCTCCGGGGCCAGCGCGGCCCCCGAGTTGCGCCCCCCCTGCCAGGGGCAGGCCTGCGTGATCTTCCCCCCTCTCCTATTTACATGTAAGCTGGGCTGACAACTCCTCTTCATCACAGTGCCAGAGTCTTCCTTGGAGGCCATGCATCTCATGCAGGACAGAACCATAAATATTGCATAGGAGGGGTTTCTAATCTAGCAGCCTCTCACACTCTTCCATCAGGGAGCCTTGGATTGAAATTGAAGTGTATTAGTATAATTTTATCAGGTTTTATTAAGCCTAGGGTCTTACATTTTTGATATATAGTTTTAATTAAGTTTTAAGTCAAAGAATGCAGTCGCTCATATTTTATCTTGCCATGTCACATCAGAGGGAGGCAGTTAATCAGCACGTACAAAAACTTCCTATC
>NW_009612904.1:0-18439 GCF_000690535.1 Cariama cristata | reverse complement strand
GGCGGCCGGGTGAGTGCGGGACGGGACTGCGCGGCTCTCTGCGGTATCGAGCGGCTTTGATGGTTGTAACGGTTGCAGAGCGCGGAGTGCCCCTGGTGTCGTGCAAGGTGTCACGCCGGTGGGCATCGCCGCACCGTTCTGCTTGCAGACGTGCGGTGCAAGCGGGCATCGTTTTGCTGTGAACGCTTGCGGTCCCCTGAGTTGCTTGTCTCCCTCTGCTTGTACTGAACTCGCTGTGGAGCTCTACAGGAGCCTCGGGTCCCACTCTTACACTTCTTTAATGCTCACTCTGCTCCTTTTGACTATGTCCTTGTTATTTCCTGGCTTCTCAAAGCAGTGACTAATCATTTTTCCTGTTTTTTCGTTGGAAATGGGTTGATTGTTCGAGCTTGTTTGACTATTTGCAAAAACTGTAAGTGCAGAGTGTAAATCTTACATGCATTTTACACCGTTGTTTAAACAGGAAGAGCTTGTTGTGCTCTATTGCATCCCTAGAACTATTCCCTATTTACACAGAAAAGCCCTTTAATTTACATCTTGACCTGATGTGATGCAGCTGTGACTGTTCTCTTTTATTTCTAGCTGTACAGTTATTTGGCAGTGAATGCTTTTAACTGGTTAAACCAAAGAGGTTGATGGGATCTGTTTGACTTTAATTGTGTGTATGCTGTACTGGTATATTGATAGCATTTTTCTATCTGATTTTAAAGCATCCTGGATTGTGAAGATAAATGTGGAAATGCTGCTGAGATGTCTGGGTCATTGCTTTTTCATGGGATGTGTATGTTATTTACATGTTTATTTAATCATATTAATTTAGCCTTGATGAGATGATCATTCAGTGAAACCAGGTGAGAATGTCAGAATGTATATTGAACCTGGAATTACACAATGGTCATTCAAGGAGTACTGGGTGCTACAGTGGGTTGATAATATATTAAATTAATTCTTTTAACTGCTTCTCACTCCTGTTGAATTCAGCCCTGGTTTGTAAGGTGATAGTATTTTGAACCTGATTTACTGAACACCTTGGAGTGGATAGGGTAGAACAGATAAAGAAGGGAGAGATGGTCTCAGAATTGTAGCAGCCCTTATCACCAAAATTTGAGTGTAACATTTTGTCATGCCTCTTGCTGAACAAAGGGCTTTGATTCAAAAGGAATTAACTCTCCGCTCACCCTAAGCATGACCTAAACATAATGATGGAAATCATGAAGGAAACTTTCAGCAGCACTTTTTGTATTGTGACAAACCAAAGACAAGTCCATATATAAATTAGAAAAACAAACCCAGTAGTTTCAGAAATACCACATCTGCCACAGAGCTGGAAAAAACCTGCCTGTTACATCAATTTTAAAAAAGTGATTAGTTCAAGAAAACATTTTATTTTTGAGGGACAGAAACGGGCTAAGCAGTAGTTCTTGAATGACACTATTTCTTGGTTTTTCTCATTCAGCTGAAATTATCTGAAAGCTTCTAGCCTCAGTCTTTGTGTTACTCACAGGAACTGAACATAATTTTTGCCATTTTGAACAACTCAGTCACCAGATATTTTTAATAGAAACTTTCTCAGTGCCTCAAACTTAAGTAGCTGTCCTTTGCAAAGTGGCATGGTGTGCTCCGCAGCGTAGTGGCTGATGTGTGTGGAGAAGGCTGTCCTCTGGATGCTGCTGAGTGGTTGTAAGGGAATGCTGCTGGTACATGGAAGGTGTGTTGATAACCACACACATACTCTGAACAGCAAAAAGATGAGCCTAAAGGAGGTCTTGTGGAAAAATCCTGAAATAAAACTGAGCAGACTGCTCAGATGTCCCTGCTTTTTTATGGTCAGAACTAGGAGGGCTGTGGGTGACCTGCAGCTTTGCTCTTGTGCATATCCACGCTTGTGTTTGTTGCATCAAAGTCTGTGATGACCGAAAGTCTTAAGAGAGCATTGCAAAAGACATCTGTGATACAAGCAACACCATCCCAAGAAAACATTTTGTTTCAAAATAGTAGAAAAATGCCAATTCTGGCTTTCGGACTAGATAAAGAGAGTTATGTCCTCTGGTAGTGGTTTTTGGCTGGTATACCTGGGGCACCTTGGGAGGGTTCTTCATCTGCCATCTTTACACTTAGGGCTCACATAGCCTCTCCTTTCCTGCTCTGCTCTCAATGTTAGGTCTGCCTCAGGTGCATCTTATAGGATGTCTCCACGTAAGGTCAGACCTAATGTGGCCAGTCCTGACTTGGTGATCCTTTCTTTGGAACACGCTCATCACCTGCCCTTCTCTGATAAGTGATGAGGATACAACCTGTCTTCCCGCCTCTCAGGCCTGCAATTTGTTATTGCTTTCACCCCTTGTTTGCCTGAGTATCTTTGCTTTCCACAGGGAGACTAGATTTTAAGGCTCATCAGCTTGGACAGTGCCTGTTACTGTAAGTGTCAAGTCTTGATTTAGTGGATAATATCTTTTGTTAGGGCAACCTTTGGGAAAACAGACCAACTTTTGGATGCATAAGCCTGAAGTTTTGAAACGGAAGAGCTGGTATTCCTGAAAATGTGTATGTTTTTCCAAATACATATATAATAATATATACTGTGTCTTCCTACAAACTATGACTTGCTTCTACAATTTTTGCCTGTTGTGAATATCTTCCATATTCTGTGCAGCCTCCTGCCATCTCATTCTGGGAAAATGTTTTCATATTATGGAGGTGAGTGGCAATGAAGTAGAATCCCTAATAGTAAGCAAAAAGATACTGTTTTCTCAGGGAGGGGGAACATGGAGTTGTAATTGTGTGTAGATATGCAAAGACTCCTGCTTTAGAGAAGTAAAGTACAATATAGGATGGGAGAACAATTCACATAACGGACCCATAACCTTAGAGAGATATTTGCAGGAAAGCAGCTTCAAAAGAAACCTTATGGTTTGAGCATAGTTCGTGCAGCCTGATAAAACTTGAACTGGTTTTGGTAAGACTTGCTGTTACCTGATAATTAATCTTCAATGGAATTATTTTTGTAAATGACCAGTTTAAATATTTTAAACAGAATTCTGTTTTTTCCTGTCTTCAGCAGGTTTGGTAGCTCAGCAAACAGTATCTCTTTACCTCAAGTTCTTCCATAGCAACAGATTTTTACGTCAAGGGTCCTTGGTGACTTCATTGTGGTTTTGTATGTGTAAAGAACATTATACACCAAATGTAGTTCCTGTTCAGACTCGTTTGTTTGACAGCTTAAGTTTGAAGAAGGCAACTGTATGAAAAAGAGACCAGTAAAAATGTAGACGTGTGAGTTAAGATTAATATATATGCTTAAATATCTTTGTTTAAATGGCCTCCTTGAGTGCAAATGAATGTTATGTGAATGGATTGAGATATATATATATATATTCATCAATTATATTAATATGTTTTATTTCTATTATTGATGATACTTAAATTTAATTACACGTAAAGTCCAAGAATACAGGAACAAACAGTAAAGCAGGAATTAAAGGAAATTATGGTCATTATAATTGATATTCAGCACATAGGGAATGCATTACATTGTGATGTGCTGTGAGTAGTTGAGACCTGGACTTCCTCACCAATAGCTCGAGCCAGGTTGGTGCATTGGGTCAAGCCCTTCTGGTTTGGAAGAAGTCTGAATCCAAATCTTGTTTTGTAGTCCGTGACTCAGGCTCAGCTCTGGTACAGACATGAGGGTCTCAGTTGTGGTTGGCCTCTGTAGGACTGTATGGGAGAGGGCAGCCCGCAGGCCCTAGTGCTGCTCCACACAGCACAGATCCAGCTGCAGACCTGAAAATCATGAGATACAGGCATGTTCTCCACTAGTTTCATCTTCCATTGGGTAGGATATAGGGAATCTTGGAAACAGTTGTGTTTGTGCATATGTATTTAGAAGAGTCCCTACTAACCTCTCAGTTGGTATGGAGACTGACGTTAGCCCCCTCCTCTCCAGTGACAAATTAGGTCACCTATCTACTGGATGTCTGTAGTGCGGATGAGAAAATGATTCAAACATTCTTTCTGGAGAGAGAGTCTTGAGTCACTGACTTTTTGCATGTAACTTCTTAGTTATTGCTTAATATACAGGCATTGCAAAAATCTCCCTAGTGAGTTATGTAGTCAAAGACAAGCTTAGTTTACCCATTTCTGTGCCAAAATATATTGCTTAATTTGATAGATGTGCATAGAGCTAGACTAAATTTCATGTTTAATAATGTTTGTGCCTCTGCTGCTAGATAGATGAGGCATTTTACTTCTACTTGTACCCGTCAAATTAAATGAAGCCTTCCAAAGTCTTCATTTTGCCTGTGTATCTTGGGAGTCTGCTGCTGTTAGACACTACTACCTAATCTGAGAAGTTCTAAGGCTGTAACACAAAAGATGCAGCATCAGATTAGTTTTCCTTCACACAATATGCTTACAGAACGTTGAATCACACACAGTAAAAGCAGAAGACAAAATAAGCACTCATGTGAGATACAAACAGTAACAAAATGCAAAGAATTTGGAATAGAATCTGGCCCCTACTCATCAGTCTTTCAGCCCAAAATAGCCAATGGATCTGGATGCCAGATACAAACATTGTACTGCCCAACTCGGACCTTAAAATTGACCGTAGGAAAAAAAAAAGACCCTAGAAAAAGTGGGGTCATCTTGTAGCCAAGAAATCCAGGAGAGTTTTATAGCTAGTAAGAGGCTTACACGTCCTCTAACAGAGTAGGAGATTTGGCTGCTGGCCTTGACAGTTTTAATTACATTAGTTTACATTGGAAGTAACTACTAAAATTAATGGCATCCTTCCCGCGCAAACAAAGCTGAGGCTCATGTGTGTATTCAAGTGAGTTACACGTCCCTTTTAGTTTCTGATAATGTTCTTAGAGGACAGTTGGCAAGAAATTGTCGATTGTATGTCATTGAGAGCCACAACTCATCAGATAAAATTTCAGGGAGATTGTATCAGACAGTAGAGAGATCCTTTCAAGCACAACTTAAGAGAAACAGATGTGAACACATCAACCAACAGCTTTTCCTGTGTCTTTAACTTGCAGGGGAGTATTTACAACAGACAGTGCAGAGGATGAGATAAGAACATTTTTTGCCAGGAAGCCATACCAGCAGGATAATTTGTGATGCGGTTTATTGTATTTCTCCCTTTTTTTTTTTTCTGTGTCTGCTCTTGCAGTGAAGTTTTATGTTTTAAAAAGACTCTGAAGTGCTTTTTTTAATGAAGTTGATCATAGTGACTACAAAAATGTGATGACAACATTGGATCTTTCTTCTTTTAATAAACAAGAAAGTAACTTTTAAATGAAAAATACTTTTGATGAGAGCAGAGCTCTTTTCGTCTTCTTCATCAGATTTTAGTGTCAGCTTGTGTTTGCAAATGGTATGATTTATCATTGCCCGTCCTATGAGGGTATAATACCAAGTTCAGCATTAACAGTTTACTGAACCTAGAAGGTAATGAAAAGCTGTGGTTTTCTTTTTGAATTATTATGGTTATTATTCTCATTAATAATGATGAAACTCATAATGTTGAAGCCAGCCTCCTGGTTTTTCTTCGAAGTCTTCAATCCTTGTGCAAGCCCCCTTTAAATAAGCCTTCTTAACTGGAAAGCAAAAATGGAGGCCAAAGTAGATTTTGGAGGTAGTTGAGGCTGCAGCATGGTTCCTGCAAAACTGGCTTTCTTCTCTTCAAAACACAAAGAGCAGAATTTGAAAAATGCAGCCTGTGCTTAGCAGCTGTTTCTTACTTCACCTGCTCTAGTGTTTAAGAAAGGGAATGATTTTTTTTTTTCTTTTTTCTTTCTGGTCATCGTTCCCCGCCCCATTACAGTGTCTGGCCTGTTAAGCATCTTTACAAGTTTGTTCTTCAGTTTGCAACTTGACTGTTTCTCGTTGATCTGGCTGTGAGAGTACGGGGCTGGTATTGGTAAAACCCATCCCCAGTCTCCCTGGTTTTGAGTCTTTAACTCAACTGACTGATCAGGAGAGATCAGAATTGTTCTGATGTCTGGTCAGTTGTTACCACATTTCACAGTGTTTTAAATAGGAGCAGTGAAACTTCTACTTAAATAGTTGGCTTTCCCTTTTTCTTTTCTGGAATGAATATTGTCTCAAGAAGGCCTTTCTCTGCCTTCATATTCTCGGGAAAGGTTCCTTTTGGCACTGACCATTGTGTAGATGGGTGAAATCCTGTTTCTGATATGCAGCTAGATAAGAGGTAACATATTTCAACAAGATACATAAGAAAATGTTGGTTTCCTTTTAAACAATTGTTGAGAGTGGGAAGTGTTAGTCTACTTTGTCCGTAATGTGAACACACAATAGATAATCAACATGTTTTTTCAGTAAGGAGGAAGGATATTTTCATTACTGACTTCCCAAGAGCTTGTTCCTGTTTTGATTTCTCTTTTTAGTAATACTTTTAAAGTACTTCTCTTTAAAATACTTAATGTGTGTAGATTATACATGGAGCAATCTCTTCAGCCTGCAGAAAACTGAGCAGTGTCACATACTTTTTGAACAGCATCTTTCTGATCTAGCAGGAAACTCCTACGCTTGTACTACCTAACATTAGCCTTTTTCTTTTGGGTGAGTATATTTTTCCCTTTGAAAACAGATGGCAGGTCCTCAAGTATTTTGACACTTGTTCATTGAAGTCATTGAGCTGTGCTGATTGGTGTGAGCTGAAAATTAGGTACACTGTATTTCATGACTGTTTCTTAGGCATTTAACCTGCCATATGAGGTAGGGCTTTTGTTTTTACTTAAGCCTTCTAGCCGGTTGCTCCTTTTCAGAAGCAGCAGGGCAGTTTTTGGAGACACTGTTTTCAAAACATCAAGGTGTTTCTCATTCAGAAAGCAATCGTAAAGTGTCTGGAATGATAAAAGACTTTTCTCCTTTTGTTTGGTGAGATAGTTCTAATAGTACGGGTTCTTTGACTGAAGGGATGGGTTATCTTGCCTGGATATTGCATGGGTGTAAGTGAGGGCATAATGAACATAAGCACAGTAGAGAATTGAACTTAGTGTCCTGTACCCTTCACACCCACTGATGAAAACAGAAAGATTCCTTCAAGCATTGCAGTAGTGCCAGACCCACAGCTCTCTATTCCACCGGCTGGAGAGGCCTCAGAGAATTAATAAGTAGCAAAGTCAGTTTTCTAGTTTTTAGATAGGGCTCTAGATCTGTATACAAGTAGACCTACTAAGTAAGAAGGTATCATTTTTAACATAGCCACTTTGCAGAAAATGCTTCTCCCCACAAACCTACAGGTAAGAATTTAGGTTTCACTGGCATTGTGTCAAAGGTGGTTTAAATCACGGCAACTGAGAATAGGTACTTAGCTCTTTGGTTTAAGTGATGCAGTAGTGACCAGCTGTGATGCCAATCCCATAGTTCCATTGCATTCTTTTGAACATAAAACCTGGAGAAATCACTTTGTTCCTTGTGACAGATCTTTGGAAAACAGAGGAACCTCTAAATGGTCTCAAATAGCTTATAAACTGCATTCTCCTTCCACTTTTTGGCATCTGCTGCTTTCCGTTTCATCAGGCCTACATCAGTGCCTTGGAAAGGAAGGTGGTTTTAATTGCGCTGATCTTTAAGTGTTTGTCTCTTTTGAATCTCTACTTTAGGGTCAGAATGGACTTGTGACTCATGACTTTCCATTAATGTCTCCTAGGAATATTCATTGCCTTATACACCAGAGTTTGCACACTGCAAAGACCCCAGCACTGAATTCTATGAAGAAGAACTTAATAAATGTTGCAGCAAGTGCCCTCCAGGTAGGCTACAATTCAAACTATTACTTCACACGGCCAAATTCAGTCAATTTTCAGATGAGCATAGTACATTTTGATTATTTATACATCTGAAGAGCATCGGATTTTTGCTGGAAGACAATAAAATGCTGTGGTTGTAAAAATACCTGCAAAAGAAACACATTGTTCGTCAGAATTGGAATTCTCTTACAAGGTTAATCTGGCTGGGGCTTGTCAGGAGGTAGGCTGCTGAGCTCTTGTAAGCACAGCTTTGCATTGTGTTTTGATTAAAGTATTTTTAAGCCAACACTGTGGAGAGAGCAACAGCTCACTAAGGGCATTACAAAAATTAGACAACATGTGTCAGAACCAAGCCCACTAATAACAAATACATTGTAAAACAGGGCATGAGGTAGAGCTTAGTTTTTGTACTGTGATAATACCACTTACATAAGGGGCTTTCCATTGGACAGGTTAATCTATAATTGCACAGTAAGGGAGTTTTGTTGGTTTTTACTGTAAGTCAGACACTGCAGACTACTATCAGAGACTGGGTACAAGACTATAGAAACTTGTCTGTTTTGAGGTGTCATGTCTTACACTCCAGTGATAATTATTAGTGATGTTCCGTTAGCAAAAGTGGTTGACTGCAGAAAGGTGGGTGTGTGGGTTTGGGTTTTTGGAGGGGTTGTAATGCCATTTGGATATTTTAATAATAGAGTTTTTGCAACAAGTTGTCATTATATTATTACATTAGACACAGCAAAAAACTGCCTTTTTTTTCTCATTGCATGCTGAGCAAACAAAATTGGTCTCTATAAATGCTGAGTGTTAGTCAGAGAGATCCGGAAGTTTAAGCAGGAAATCAGTATATGCTGAAGCAGCCACTGTTGCTTGAATTAACCGAAAATGTCTAGATAGATCTGTCAGACTTCCTTTGTTAAAAACACTACGGATGAAAGATGATAATTCATAGGTAAAACCTTTTTCTGTGTGGTATGTACTGTTTAGTCTATTTCTCCTTAATTTTAATTTTTCCGAATAGCAAACTCTAGACAAGAAGTTGTAGGAAGTCTAAAATTTTTATTTTTATTACAATGAATTTGAATTTTTTTACTGTAATTTACCAAAAAATTGAAGCCTAAATCATTAGGATGTGGAAGGCAGAATTTTAAGCTTCAAGTAAGTACATGGAAAAACAGAGTCTTTGGAAATCATTTCTGTGGCTTACCTCCAAAGCTGCTTCTCCAAGAAGGAGATTCTCCAAGCAGCTCCAAAGACTCTTTCAATGTTGCTCCTGCTTTCTGAGTGTGTATTTCCAGGATATTTCTGTACAGGATACAAGACATTGACTTTTATCTTCTTCCTCATTTCAAGCAAGGGGGAAATGGCAATTGAGGTGTTTTCCTTTCTCCAAAATGGATATGTTGGAGCTCATATATACTTATTCCCACCACTGCAGTGAACTCTGTTGTTGGTGAGAGGTTGGAGAAATTACCTTTGATAGCTTTTGATTTTGTCTGGAATGCTGGTAGCTTCAGAAACTCATTGCTTTGATCTGTTAGGGCTGGCTGAAGAGGTGAAGGAAAAAAAGTGAGGTCACGTCCCTTCAGTAGTGACAAGTGGTGAAGTTCTAATTCAGGTCTGTTTGTGATAATACTTTATTATGCCTTCTTCACTTGCTGCCTGTAAAGGTAGTAAGGACCTCATCCAGACACATCGTTCTAGCATGTGCCTGACTTTTGGCATGAAACACTATCCTATGTTTTACCATAAAACACTGCTTCTATGAGGGTAAAAAGTTTGGTTTATGTACTGTGGTAGCTGCATCTAAGTGTATGCTGAGGAGTTTTGTTCATGATTGAGGCCGCCTTGTTTTGAACATGGCTGTAGTTCACTGAAGTGAATGTAGGAAAAGTGGTCAAACATAAGTAACGTAAGAGAAATCAGAGTTTCCCTGTATATACATGTAGTCCTCCTTTAAATCAATACTGGCTTGGTATATGTTAGCAATCTGATAGTGGCAGTGAAGGGAAGGGGTTTCTATAGCTAAGAATGAAACTTACCTTAAACAATTCACAGAATAGAATTCCTAGTGATCTTTTCCAATGAGATGCTTTCTTTGTTTTGTTTTGTTTTGTTAATAGGTCACTATAAGGCAGAGAGCTGCAGTCATGCTGCAGACACAAAGTGCAGTCCCTGTAGACCTAACACCTATACAGCAATCTGGAATCGGTCTCCTCAGTGCTTTGCCTGCTCACCACCCTGCAGAAAAGGTAGGCTAGAGTTACTAAAGACACATTTGTGACTTTAACAGCTTGTTCAAAGGGTGGGCTTGGTTTAACCTAGTCTTTTCTCCTAAGAGAACTAGGGGGTTTTGTCTATCACTTGTATAGTCCCATTCTTATGCTTTTGGTACTCATAAGATTTGGGGAAAAGAATTGGGAAAAAGTCTGGCAGGGGGTACTCCCCCTTTTTCTTTCTAAGTCCTAAAAATGTGACACCAATCTTATATTCTAGAAGACTAAGGCCCTGCATCACTAAAATAGATCCAAATGTCATCAGTAGAATAACTTCCTGCTTATGCTCTCCAGCCAAGGGAACTTAAGACCAGACTTGCACAGGGGTAAATGGATAATTACATTTCCAGCATCCAGTCATTTCTCGGTTTCTCTACTGAACTGACAACAGCAAACACCAGTTGTGATATTCCTATATTATTATTTTTTTCTTTTGCAAAGCAGCATAGTCAGTCAGAGCATGCTGGTTCAGTTCATTAAAGCAGCTTAACAGTATATAAGGTAATACATTGTACCAATATCTGTACATTGATCTAGTAGATCACGCACTTTAACAAATTCAGTCACGCTTTTGCCCATTGTTTCTAATGGAAACTGGTGTAGAAAATTATTTACTTGACTCACTGGCAGGTAAGTTTTAAGGATACAGTCTAAGTTGTTCAAAGGACCTTTGCTTTCATCTAAATAGATAATCCTACAAAGCTGGTTAATTGCAGTCTGTAGTTAGGTCTCCAGTCACTTTAAATACAGTTGCATGATCTGCATAGGCTACAAATCTTAGTATGGCCCCCAGATACTCAATGGTGAACACAGGTAACACGAATGTGCATGTTTATGGTTATGATACGATATAATGCAACTGCAGGTACAGAGTTTCAAGTGTGCATTCTACAGATGCAAATTCTCCTTTCCTAGAGAGAGAGAGAGGAAACTCTTCTGAAAATTTAGATGTTGGGCCATATAACGTATTTGTTTTATGATGGTATACTAGCCAGAAGCTGCAAAATTGTCTTCAGTTTGTGGTATGTGAACATCAACTCATATTCATTTGAAACATTGCAGGCTATGATTTTAAATGTTGCTAATGACATCTTGCTTTATTCTTGTTTTAAAAACAGGATTTGTGCAGAATCAAACATGCACTAATTCACAGGACAGAATCTGTAGCTGCCCACCCAATGAGTACTGCATTTCGAAAATATATGAGTACTGTGAAATATGTAAAGTGCATAAAAAATGTGGAAAAGGTTACCGAGTTTCCAGAAGAGGTAATTTAATTCTGAACGCTCTACACGCAAAATAGTTTTACTGTATGAAGAGGGTTGTTTTTTGTGTTAATAGTCCATAAATATTTCTGAATCTGCCTCCAACTCAGTAAATTACAGGAATATGGTCTTTTAATTCCCTGCGGTTATGCGTTCTTTTTAGTGCAAGCATTATCTTAGCAAGTAGGCAGTAACTAGAGCAACAGTATTCTCAAGAGGCATATCCAAAGGGACAACATGTTGCAATCTGTTACTACCGTATATCATAAAGTTCCCCAGTCCAACTTAATCTTCCTTTGTTTTGCCGTAGTGTGTGATTTATTCTATCCAAGTGACTCGGATTCAAGACCACTTAATTCTTCCTTAAATCCTTGAAACAAGGCTTCAGGTTGAATTTTGGTTACAGTAAATAATGATGACTCTATGCTGTCCTGCAGAATTAATCTGTTTTTATGAGATGATGAAATTTACCACTCTGATAATGTAGCTGTCTCAAGATGATAAATAATATTCAAAGAGGTGGAACACTGAATATTTTTAAGACATTAAGAACCATTTGAAAAGATACAGAACTCCAACAGAATGGAACAGGTGGTCAGTCTGTCAGGGACTAGAGGAAAAGCTCAACTTTGTCTACAGTACCACATTTTAACCTTTTAGGTCGGGTTTGGTTTTTTTTTTACTCTTTGAATAAGACTGATTATCAAGGGCACCAAACTAACAGCCGATAAATCTTCTGATTTGTGTTTGGGTTGGGTGTTTCAAATTAATAAGACTGTATTTTGTGTACTGTCTCTGTATCACTTTCAGGATCTGTACTGCAGACCTTGATGATTCATTCTTGTTTCTCACTAGATGACTAACTGGAGTTTTTCTATTTGTTTAAAGGGACAGATAGCACAGATACAGAATGTAAACCTTGTCCTCCTGGCACTTTTTCACATGAGGAATCTTATGATACCAGCTGTATACCACATACAGTGTAAGCCAGTGTTTCTGTCTAATAGCAACCTTAACTGTACACAGGGTTGCTTTCTTTCCTTACTTCTCTTTTTGTTTCTTGCAGTTGTAAATCAGTGGCCGTTCCTGGAAACAGCATGAATGACACTGTTTGCAGTGACTCAGGAACAGCAGTTGCCACAGTTCTACCTCACACTATTTTGAACCTGCTCCTGACCCAAAGCTCAGCTTCCAACAAACCTGAAATAATAACTCGACCTGTCATTTTAAACTCTGTACCTGACATGTCTCACGTCATCGGTGAGCTATTAACTCATTTAAAGTCACTTTTGTCTGGCAAGGAAGCAAGTTTATATTTAGTTCTCAGTTTCTTTCCAAGACCGATTACCTGTACCCAAGCAGAACCTCAGAAGAGCTCAATTAATTCAATGTGACACTGCTTTAAGCGAGTTGCATAATATTTACCTACACATCTGCGCTACCCTGGTGCATTCTACAGTCCTTGTAATTGTGGAAATATTTCTAAAAAGCCCCAAACTAGATTATACAAGGCATTTCCTGAGAGTTGCTACTATGAAGGAGCTGGTAGAAAAGGTTGCATCTAAGATTCTGGACTGAGGCAGACTTGATTTCATAAACCTCCTGGTGAGAGGCCTTTGGAGGCTTCTGGCAGCTTTTCCCAAGACAGGAAATCTTGGATGTGTGGATGTATTCTCTCCTGTTCACAGCCTATCCAGGGGGCATATATGTTTAGGAGCATTCTGGGCTGCCTGGCCTTGTATTTAACAAACTGTTGCTAGCCTAGAGAGGTATCCTTTATGACTGAGGCCTAAAGTCTGTCCTCGCTTTTCAGGACAGGAAAATTCAATTTTACGAAGTGGTGGAGACTGAAATGAGACCTTGGTATCTGACAACAGGGGCATCAAATGTGAATGTCAGATCTGATACTTGTAAATTTAGCTGTTGTAGCCATGGACAGAAACTACAAAACTACCTCTTTCTAATTAGATCCTTTGTCAGATCAACCTGCTAAATAATTTATCTTTTTATTTATTCTCAGGATCAGTAGCAGGGCCATTGTTATTGGTCCTGATAATCACTATTTTGGCATGTTGCCTAGTCTCCAAAAAAAAAGGTAAGATTCATGAAGTGAAAACAAGCAGATCTGTAAATACTGGAAAGTCACCTTATTTCCTACTAATCTGAGCCTAGTGATTGACTGACATTAATGTCTTAGAAGATGCTAGCTCTCATCAAAGCTTTTCTCCTGGATTGATATGGATGAAGTATCACTAATGTAGAGATTCTTTGATGTCTGATAACGTATGAGGTTTTTTTTTCAAGGGGACAAGGTGATGATTTACCAGTTTCTGCCTCACTAGCTGGCACCCT
This sequence comes from Cariama cristata, assembly GCF_000690535.1. NCBI lineage: Eukaryota > Metazoa > Chordata > Aves > Cariamiformes > Cariamidae > Cariama > Cariama cristata. Next base: position 4,762 of record NW_009612904.1, on the reverse strand, counting down.
GTAGCTTCATGAAACCGTGAAGAGCTTTTGACACTCCTCCTTTTGACACCATCTCCTGTTACATTGGGGTGAAATTGGCAAAAAGTCTCTCTTCTATTGACCTTTGAATCTAAGAGAAAACTCAGGCAAATCAGCTTGATCACTTAGCTTTTTTCTTTGCAGCTACAGAAAAATAGAATTAAAAAATACTCCAAGAATTCCATATGTATTTAGAGTAAAAGTATCTTTATTAAATCACATGGAGTGAAATTAATCTCAACACAGGGATACAGTGAGGCAAACGTCCCATTCAAATCTCTCTTGTTCCTCAGATTTTAGACAATTGTCTCAACATACAACATCCTAGTGGAGTTGGATAACTGTACAACAGTTGTGCTCCTACTGGAGCTTGTTAAATACTTTGTACTTCATCATTTAAATATTAGACATTATCAAATGTTATCGTTAAACAGTCATGACTGTAGCTTATTGTCATCAATACCTTTTCTCACTGACACTATTCTAGAAAAATTATTAATTCATGTGGAGGGTCCTCTTTGCTTGCTGGTTAAGTTTTAAGTCACTTTGCAAAATTAATACGATGTAACTTTCAACATTTTTCAAACGATGTGTAATAAATGTACACTTGGAGTTTATTCCAGGAGCAGAGAATATCACTCAGACTAGTTAAGAGAGCAGCTTTTGCAATTGAAACAAATTTGGGTTCTAATGAGCTGTCTTTCCTCACTTGCAGCCTTTGTATACTCTCCACCAACTACAGAAGCAGATTCGGTGAGTGTCACGCTTTCCTTTCCATCCTCTCCATGTCTTTAAAAGTTATATAGAAATCATGCAGTCTTACCTAAGTAGAAGAAAACTGCACATCAGAAAGACAGCTGGAGTGAGAATGGGGTGCTTTGAACCCCAATTTAGAGTGTGAGATGTACCTTACATAACCCACATAATCTGCCATCCTCGCTTTATGTTAGGCTCTGTTAGCAATAAAACACAGGTGTGGCTCAGAAGACCAGATTTTAGAGCCTTTGTTCCCTAGGTAATCAGTGAAGTACTGTAGGTGCCTTCAGGAGACAGGTTCATTTTGTTGAACGTAGCTGTTACGAATTTTACTTACAGTCATCACTATGCAAATGGCAATTTAGAATCATAGAATCATTTAGGTTGGAAAGGACCTTTCAGATCATTGAGTCCAACCATAAACCTAGCATGGCCAAGTCCACCACTAAACCATGTCCCTAAGCACCATGTCTACACGCCTTTTAAATGCCTCCAGGGATGGTGAGTTTCTTTACTATCAGTCGTTTCTTTAGCTGCCTAAGTACTGACCAGTTCTCTGTTACTGTTTTTTAAAGAGATTAATGTTTTGCATTTCTCTGCAAACGTTCCAGCCTTTTTCCCCTGCAGAAAAGCAGTGTGACAAAAAAGTAAGAAATACAGGATCACAAAACTCCAGCAGTTCTGAACAGGAGGAGCAGCATCTCTTGGCGACTTCTGAGTCCAGCAGTAGCTCCCTGAATAATCCAACTGGATCTGCAAGAGTCACTGTAATAAGTAACAAGAACAATGAAAAGAAAGAAACAGAAGGATTTCAGCAGCAGCATTCAGCTGCAGAAGGTTGTAAGCTTCACAGTGGAGATAGACACAACTCTGCGAGTTCAGGTAAGAATGTATCAGAATGATCCAGAACCTCTTGAAATTTGATTATCAATTATGAATCTTTTTAGCAGAAGTTTAAATGGCAGGATAAAACATCAACTCTTGTTCAGCAGAGAGACTATTTAGTAGCTTCTGAAAAGAAAAAGCGATTGTTTTAAGTTGTCAGCCTGAGACAGTAAAGAGAGTGTGCTCAATGGAGAAAAAGTTATTTGCAGACTAGGGGATCAGTGTGGTGGTAGGTGCACTTACCTGTGAGTGGGAGTAAGAGCCAAAGGGAGCAGTAAGAAAAGAACATTGTCAAAAGCACCTGAAATGGCAATGGATGGGTCGGGAGTTGGCTGTGATCCAGGGCTCTGTATTAACAGCTTTTTTATTTCTGGGATGATATGTGGGTTTTATGGTTTCAAAAAACCCCTAAAATGTTACAGAACCAACTCCACCAGCTTGCTGAAATTAAGTGAAGCAGGAAGATATTTAGAGTCTATTTTAAGTCAAAGAACTGGATAAAGAATCTAACCGTCCTGTTCCGAGTTTCATTCTTCCATGTTTAATGTGTTTTCTGTTTATTTGACAGAACATTCTGGTAATGGAGGAACGCAGGTGAATGTGACTTGTATTGTTAAAGTATGTAGTCCAGACTGCAGTTCCCAGTTCCCAGAACAGACTAGTTCAACTAGCATGGATTATGGAAACGCTTCCTATTATTCCCCAACAGGGGAAGAAATTCCCCTTTCAAAAGAAGAAAACCTCTTGAAAAAAGAAACTGAAATTCGGATCTCAGTGGAAAATGAGGACAATTTACTTCAAGACTTACTTCCAGAAGAAAAGAAGTTTCCTCTGGGTATTCAAGATGCGGGGATGAAAATGAGTTAAAGGAAATTACAGATCGTATACTGATTGACTGACAAAATTTATCAAACCACCCCATATCTTCTAAAATAAACATGTTAAATGTAGCATTCCTACAGAGACTTGAAATTTCAGATGAATATAGACACTGATGCTTTTGAGATTTTTAATCTTTTTTGTCATCTTGGAGAGTCGAAGGATGATCTCTGCAGTTTAAAAAAAATTTGAATGCTTTTTCTTTTAAACTGAATGTCCAACTCCTCTCTTTCTTCTGTGATACCCTAGACACACCTTTACCAGATCTGAAAAGGAACATTTTTCTAACTTTATGCCATTGATTTTTCTGCTGATACTTCTTGTGATGATAATTTGGGTTCGGGTATGCCATCTGTCAAGAACTTGACTGTGACCAGCACTTCTAAGAGGCTGGAGTTAAATTATCATTCATTCAATGCTAATGAATTATCCATTTGATTTTATTTTTAAAACTATTGCATTCAATGTCCTATCCTGTATCTTCACAGACATACTTTCCCTCATCCTCCTGGGCATTTCTTTTGTTATTACAGTTTGCGTTCACTCATTGGACCAAACTTCTCAAATCAACCTTAAGTGTATCAAGGAGTGAAATCTTTTACAGGAGCTTTTTTACTAGATTACAACTATTATGTGTAAACAATAGGATTTCATTAGCTGTACTTAGTTCACTTTATTTTAGAACAGAAAATCTAGATTAAATAGTTCTTACCTTGAAGTAGGAAATAAGTTCCTTTTATTGACAGGTCTAAAGTTTGACATCTTTGGGCCCTGGCTGATTCAGTATGATTTCTTGATTGATTCTGACCTCATTTTTGAGGTTAACTATAAACCCCAAATATTTCTTCGTATGTTCCAGTGAATATTAGAGATGATCCATATGAATATGTGTGCCAGATAGCTCACGCCCATTGACCTCAGGAAAAGGACACTCTCTTGATGATTTTACAGGATAATCTGTAAAAAGTGGAATTGACTCCAACCTCAGAACCAGAAAATCCTGTTCTCCTTTACTTCTGCTCCATGCTGAAGATGCAGCCGCCTCTTACAGAAAATTAGTAGAGGTTCTCCTTGAATCCAGTGAGATTCTTTTGGGTTTCGAAGTCAATTTTTAGGATCCCATTTCCCATAATTATAGTTTACATCGGTGACTTCACTGACAGTTGTGGCGTCTGTATTCAACCAGAATTTGCAATATGGTGTCTCAGTTACATTTGAGTGAAGTCATACAGTAGGCATAACTTTTTTCTTCTATGCTAAAAAAACATACTGTTGGACTAGATGATCACTGTACTTCCTTTCCAACGGAACTATTCTATTCTACCTCAAGAGAAACTAAATGCAGTAGTTATTTCTGAGGCCTTAGACTGAAAAAGGGTATTTTGGAATAGCATTTATTCTACAGCTACAGAAGAGATACAGATTTTAAAAATACAAATGTTAAACTTCCACAAAAGCTGTGAGTTTTACTAATGTTATTTCTGGAACCAGAGCTGGTAAACAGGTCTTTAATTCTACTATGAAGAAACCTTTTACAACTGTATATTAAACTTGTGCTTGAAGGTGATTTTCTGAAAAGACTTTCAAAATGGGTACACTGAAACTATTACAAAACTGAAGGATTTAGCCAAGAAAAGAACCTAATTTTATACAGCTCTTGGAACCTCTTGAACTGCACTGAGTATTTTCATGTCTTGTTTGTCAGGTCCCAGTATTGGGACCACATTGAAGAAGCAGTGGAAGATTTTTGGAGAAGTTTTAAAAACGTTAGAAAGGAGGATCCCGTTATGGCAGCTAATTTACTGGCTTTCAAATTATGATGTGTGCCAGAAGGAAAATCCAAGTTTTATTTTGAAGTAGGAAAAATGTGCTTGCATTTGCTTATAAAAAGTTGTTTTTAAAAAAAAAAGCCTGCATTTTTATAATTACATGTATCTTCGTTAAACAAAATTCTTCTTTCTAGAATGGGTTCTTTAATTCCATAGGTTAAGGTATGGAATATAAAGTAATTTTATTTCCTGTAGTTACTGCCTATTCACAAGAGGACTGATCCACTGCAGCCACAGGCACCATGCTAAAGAGCGCTCTACCAACAAACGCCACTCCTTCACCTCAGCGTCGATGAATAAAGTCATAATTTTGACCTCCGGTCCGGGCAAATGGCCGTTTGACGCTTTAAAGAGCCAAAAGCCTTTATTTACTGCAATTTACTTCAGCCGTGAGC
>NW_009612903.1:0-13239 GCF_000690535.1 Cariama cristata | reverse complement strand
CGGCCCAGCCTTAAACGGTGACAGCATATTATGCAAATTACCTATTTCAGAGATTTTTTTTTAAAAAAAAAAAACCACATTGTTCATTGTTGGACAGAAGATGCTAAAGCATTTCAATGTAATGACTAGCTTTCCATCGTGACTTGACACGTACAAGAAAAGGTGATCACTTTAAAATGTAATCTCACTTAGCATTCCTTCTTTTAATTAAAAAAAACCCCAACAAAACCCAAACAAAACTTGCTATACCTGTCAAAAGGTTTTGGTTTGCAGAACATTCACCAAAATTCTACACAGTGGTTAAGGTGGTAAAGGCCATAAAAATCATAAAACCAAAGAAGTTTAGAAAAGTTTTGCAAAAGTTCTTCCTAGCTCAAACTTTGTTGTTTTGTCCCCAAATTTGCTTTATTATTATTTTGTAGCTTACAAAACTGGCATATATCCATTCTATTTTTCTAAGTAAGATAATAATTACATCTTGATCAAATTATTGGCATATGTCTTTATTCTTATTTAGATGTGTAATACTTCACTCTAGAGACTGGGGAGAGAGAAACAATTGGTAGCATATAGTGTTTTATGCAGGGCTAGCTGTTCAGGTGAGTAAATGTAATAATTTGCTGTTTGGAAGTATAGCACGATCTAGGGGAACTGAGCCAGAAATTTCTTGTGACCCTTTCCAATTTGACTGCAATGGGACAATGGTGACCATGTGCAAGCCTTGTGTGACTGGATTGCTTTGAGTTGCCACCTGAAAATACTAGCTGAAGTTGAAAGCATTCACAGTGGAGAAAGAGGAGGAAGATAAAAACATTGTAGTGGAAGATTTAAACATTAAACAGCTCTGTTACATGACAAAGAATTAACTATACTATACAGAATCACATCCCTGTTTCTGTTCCTTTTCACACTCACTGCACACCATGTGTGTACTGTATTAACTATAAATTTTAAATAAACAAAAGCAATGAATAGGAAAGTCTATCACTAGTTGGATTGGCTGTTTAAGGAAGTTTATTCTTCCTCACATCTGACTTCCTTCTCTTTGGCAGGAAAGGAAAGAAGAAATCTGATTTTGTATCTTGATTGACACAATGAAAACACATCACCTACAAGTGATTAAATGAAATCTTATTTCATATAAGTAACAAAGGATTAGAAAACTGATTTCTGTTTTATAAAAGGTTATGTTAAAGGTTATTCTACTTCTTCAAAAGTCATTCTGCATTCTGCTCGATTCACTCTTTATCTATGCTGCACATCATCTTAACCTCAAGATTTCCATTGCTTTCCACATTCTAGTGTAGCAAGTCCTCCATAAATATATGTCAAATCCTCCTCATTTATGATGGTATCATTCTGGGAAAATAATGTTGAAATCAGTGAAATTACTTTGTTCGCCAGGCTTTTAGAAGCATGGGAATAGTTAGGCAAGACTTTGTTTCATAATGCTTTATATATTTGCACCTGCTTTGATTTACTGTCAAAATCAATTTTGTTAATATTTCATCTCGGACATCAAATTGTGTCTTTTTATACCGTGGTCTTCATTGTAGAATCTGATACGAGCATGTGCCTTCAACAAAGATGAAACTTTTTTGCAAATGACAGAACCAAAATAACTTATTTTTTCTATTTCCAAAACTCAGAGAAGAAGATGCAGTTTTCTGTACTGGATCTAATTGGATTGTACTGATTGGATTGATAAGGCTTGGAGGGTTCACATGTTAAAATTTTGCATTTATCTTAAATCTTCTGTTGTTGTTTGTCTTCATTTATGGGAAGCTACTGCCCATAAAGCTTATCACAACACTGCACTCATAAGATCTATCATATTCTGTGTCAAAACTGTTTGTAATCAGGGACACTAATGCCCAAGTAGTGCTACAATAATTACAACTGCAGCAATTGCAAACATGTCTGAATTTTGTCTACATCTTTTAATCTAATAGTTACAATGTCATTCAGAGTTGTATATACAATTAAATGCAGAAAATCTGTAACATGCTGATCTCAGAGGAAAAACATCATGTGGTAAAAACCGTCTGACTAAACAAATGTATGAGATGACAGAGAGTATGCTGGTAAAATACTTAGTTTGAAAACTATTATTTCAGGGACTAAAGCAATCCATAACAACAGTTAATTAAAAAAAATGTTTATTTTGTTAATTTCATTCTCTTTTCTCTTTTTCTCATTCCTTCCCTTTCTTTTTTCTTCAGCGTTTTGCTCTTTCTTCATACATACAAACTTTACCTTATTCTAAAAAAAGATACTTTAAGAGACTACATTTATTTTCATTTAATTTAAGCAAAGGAAGATGTTTTTGTTGTTTTCTAAATCAATATGCAATACCTTTAGGGAAATATTTGCATTTCAGGTTGAAAATAAAGCGTTTTTGTTTTTTTTTTTCCACTATCAGTCCTTCTCGTGGTACTGAAGATTGACTCCAGAGAATTTGCTAATTCTTATTATTTTACTCTTCACCACACTCAAAGATCTCCAAAGATGACACTTATTACTTCAAATGTACACCAACACCTCTGCACAGGTGAAATAAGTTTGCAGGCAATGAGAACAAATTTACTGCAGCAGTGAAGTTCCTCTGAAATGACTCTGCAACTGTGTTTTCATTTTTTTAATAGACAGTATCTTTCTTATAAGAAAGGCCAATATACAGTAAATCTTTTGGTAAATCTATTGGCAGTTTCTTTCTTTTTTTAAAGAAAATAAAATAGGAAAAAAGAGCTACACACAATATATAGGAAACGTGAGGTGGAAAAAATAGGTTACTAAAAATAATTGATTACAAAGTTTATATATTGAGAAGAATTCATTGTGTCAGATATTTTGTCAGGAACCTTGCATATTCAAAGACATTAGTCCTATTTGTTGATTTATTTATTTATGAGCTTTTTGAAATGTGAAATGCACTGCTGGACAAAGAAGTTTAAGAATCTAAATGGACAGCTCATGTAACACCAGGCTTTCATGCAGTATGATTTACATGCTTTGTTTCCATTCTTTTTATGAATGGCATGTTATTGCATTTGTATGGAAGTGTATGTTCATAGATATTTAAGCTAACTTCTCTTGGCAGCATAATACAGAAATGACATTAATCCTGTAAATTTCAGCTTGCAAATGACTTGTTTCTCACCTAACAGTAGCCATTAACATAGCATCAACCCTGAATGTGTTTTACCTCAAATACTGCTGTACAGTAACCATCTCAATCTTCTCAACTGGAACAGAACTCTACACTGAAGATTTATGGGGAAAGTGTCTGAGGGCACTTCCTCTCTCTCATCTGCTCTCGGGCTCCCATGCACTTCCCGCACATTCCTGTCCTGTGGCGTGGCAACTCAGAAGCTGGATGCCAGTATCAAAGTCACAGTGACTCTTGTGTATATCTTAGTATCCTGTTTTATAACCCTGCAGCCCCATCAGTGGTAGCATTCCTTTTATCTGATCCAACAGGAGGAAAGGGGAAAGTAGGAGAAAAGGAGGGAGTTGTTAGTGCCTCTTAGCCTACATCAGTTACGGAAATCAAGATAGAGTTACCTATAACTGGAGACGTGGAAGAAGGAACCAGTGTCAGGAAGCCATGATGAGGTCAAGCTGTCTCATCATGACTAGAAACAAGTCCTCTTATCTGCAATAGTCTTTAGTGTGCCCTCTTTTTATGCCAGTTCTACAGACCACTGTGAAAGAAGGAGAAAGCAAGACATTATTCTATGATTTACCATCACAAATATGGGCAGGACTTTTGCAGAGCTTTAAGAAAGTAAACAATGAAGAAACATTTTTAGAATATGAACTAACACCTTTTGAGAAATGCGCTTGCTGAATTTTATTGCAAATCTAACTTGCTAATTTACAAATTGAAAAATAGCATCAACAAAAAGAACAGGCATAAACTTCCTTGTGTAATTTTGTGATAAAAATGTAAGCAGATTCTGTTCCTGGACTCATCTGTTCTTCCCACAGTCTTTTATTTTCTAGTAATCCTACTTTGCATGCAATCACACATTCTCTTCTTCTATTACTCAATTTTCTATCATCTTCTCAGATCCCGTTTCCATCTTGCATATCAGTTGTGTTGGCTCCGGTGACTGATATAACAGTTTGATAGTAGGAACAAACATTTAATAGCACTTGTACTTAAAACTACACTTAACAGAAATATTTCTGTTGGAGCTTTTAACATTAATACTCAGTCAGTACTTCCTATCTGTAAAAGTATCCCCATCTAACAGAGACACGGTGATGAAAAATGGATAGGGTGTTTCTGAGATGCTCCTGCATCACCTTAGAAGTACACATTTCAAGCTGGCCATCAGGACTACAGTCTGTGTGGTCAGCATGCTAGGACATCTTCACGCTTTAAACTGAGGGAGTGACTGGCCATGCCAGCTACCCTAGTAAACATATATACAAAAATATCTTCTGGAAAATGGTTGAGATGGATTTCTATGAAAATGGGAATGAGCACTGCTAGCTGACTGCTAAGCAGCTAGGGATGCCAATGGGAAAAGGAGAAGTTTCTGGCTTTGTTATAAACATTTTAAAGATGTTCTTAATATTTGCCATTACTGGAAATGTGCTTTCAGCCTGCCAGGAGGAGAAGAGTAGCCATATACCCCATGACAGAACTTCTTGGAACATCTTAGCTTACTAGTCACTGGTGGGCTGCCTACTCAGAAGGCAGCCATTAGGCAAAGCTCCTCTTTGCTTCACACAGATACTCCTCTACACGCCATGCTGAAAATATATATCACCTTAAATTTGCCTTCTGCCCCTTTTTAACCTCATGAACAGCAATTCAGCCCACAGGTGGTCAACAAAATTATTGGACTAGGACCAGGATAAGCGGGAATTTGTGTAGTGCAGACAAAGTGCAGACTGAATTCAGGGAAGCACTGCTATTGTTGAAAGCAGATGTGATGTGAGACACATGCTATGCTTGAAACTAGTCTTGCTGCAATGAACTTCTGTAAGCCAAGGCCAGTTGTGTGAATCAGCTACAAGATAAACACGCTCAAGTCAGACAGAGGAATCAAATCAGCACAGACACACTCTGAAGGCATTATCACTTTTTGGAGTACCATAATTATTTTTATTCTTCAATTTTCACCAATTTTCTTAGCAAGACAAACCTTCTTTCCTCACTCTGTGGTTTGGACCTAAAGATCCAACATCACATTTGCATCCCACACCCCCTCACACTCCAGACATGTAATTTTTTATTTTTTTTTTTAAATATAATTCAACAGGACTTTTTTACAAATAAAAGCTTAGAGTGAAGAGCTCTCCTGACTGCTTTCATAAAACATCTTTGCTGAGTCTTTTAATCAGGAGAGTTCTCTCTGCTTCAGGTATGAAAAGTCTGGGCAATACCTTGTTTATTTTTTTTCTTATCTGTTCCTCAAGAATCCTTTTTCCTAGGGGAGGGGGAAAGAAGCCTTGGGACAATTCAGGAGGATACTTCCTAGATATTTTGCAACTTCATTTTGTGAATTTGCAAGCCCAGAAAAATTGACTTCTGCAGCTGTTCATTCAGAGTTAGAAATTCAAGCATTCTGAGCAGGTGCCTCAATAAATATTAAAATATGTTTAATAATATTTCTGTTCTACAGGCTAGTCCAAATGTGATGTTTCTCCCTTTGCTTCTTTGTAATTTAAACAAGAAATAAAGTACTGATTTCTCTTTCTTCTGTTTTATGCTTTCAACTACCACATAAGATGACATTTTTCAAAGTAATTTTTGCCCATCAAATCAGAATTTCAGTATGCTTTGCATTAAAATAAAATGTTCCTTTTATTTACAGCTGAATTTCAAGACTATCTGATCTGAACAGATCAGTATAGTACTTGTTTCATTAATGCTTTTCTTATTTCTTCCTGCCACATTTCCCCCATAGTAATAAGTTTAATTTTTTTCTGAAGGAAGTGAGACTTTAATTCATTTATAAAGGCTAGTTCAGAAATAATTTGAAACTGAATTTGCTTTATACTATTTTGTTAATATGAATTTTAATCTAGACCATTAATTTAATGTGTCAAGTGAATTTAACTAGTGCACTTAAGGCATGAATAGTTTAGTGTGTTATCCAGTACATGTAAGATCAGTGTAACACTTACCCTGTACTGTTTGATAGAAATATGAGCAACTAAATAAGGCCTGTCTAAAGTCCCTCCTACAGCATCTGAGTACCTCCTAAAGAAATATTACTTAGAGAAAAATTTAAAAAAAAAAATCAATTTATAGAATTCTATATTTTTAACCAGTATCTTCAGTAATCTCTGAAGGTTAAATGCCTGTTTCTTTGTTGAACTTTCCAGTTTTTCCACCTTTCTGATACTTTCATAGGGTCTGAGAAAAGTTATTTGATTCCTGAATCAGTCTTTTTCCTGGAGAACATATACTGAGAACTCTGTCTTATCTTGATCAAGCTTTGAGGACAGAAAGTTATTTTTTTAAGTATTTTTGAACATGAAAAGTATCAAAATAAAGATTTTTTAAAAGGCATTGGCCATATATCAAAGAACAACAAATAATTACATTTATTGTAAAATGAAGTATTGTTTAGCTTCACGTTCCAAATGAAGCTGTGATAAACTGAAAGAAATATTTTACTCTTTAGGCTTTAATCCTAACCCACAATTTAATTAAATACTTTTAAGGAATACTAGGGAAAAAATTAAAGGAACAGTGTAACTAGCATTCTGAGGGAACACTGCTACTGTTTTCCTCAAATAGTGCATCTGAACTCATGAATTCACTTAAACACTGGCTTTTCTAGGCAGGTATTACATGAGTGGACAAAAGACAAATGACCAAGATAGTGTCTGAGCACCATTTTTTTGAAGCCCCTGCTGCTATCTAGATAGTAAGCAAAAATTTAAGATAGCTCAATAAAATAAATAAATAAATAAAAAGACTCTTGACTTTAGACTTGTATGCCTACATTGTTAACTACCCCTCATCAGTAATTATTTAAGGCTGGTGGATCATATTGTTCAGTACTTCTCTGTCTGACTAGAAAATACTTTAGCACATGGTATTGTCTGAACAGCTAATCAGCAGTGGTCAGATCTACTAACTCTGACTTATTCCAACACATCCTGTCTTTGTGGATCTCCCCCTTTCTCTTGGTTAGACCAGACTAGGATCTAGAAATCAAGTCAGAGTCACTCAGTCCTGCAGAAATACTCAGAAATGTCTTCCATGTAAGGCAGAAATCCTTCATGAAATGTGTTGTGAATAAGCTGTTTATGAAATACTGCTGGTGAAATAGTGTTTTGTATACAATCTTCTTTGCTAGGTAGAGAAGACTTTTATTTCAGCTACCCCACAGAAGTAGTACCATCAGCTGTGACTGAATTATACAAAAAATATAAAACAAAAGCTGTATGCTGGTATCTAAGTTTTAGCACCCAAGAAAAGATTTTTTTTTTTAGAAGAATTAGGAGAATTTCAAGTAAGTAAAACCACTTGTGTAGTTAAGGCTCCCAAATTCCAGGATCAGGTAGGGTTTATGCTCAGCATCTTGCTACAGTGTGGGCTTTCCTGCTTACAATGTATGCTTTGTGTATCAGCTTTCCGAAAGACCAATAATTTCCCTGTGGTTTCCACAAAGCCTTAGACAACTTCAGGTTTGTGACTGCAACATCATGACTAGATGCTAATTTCAGCATCTACTAAATATTGCTTTGAAGACTCAAATCCTTTACCGGATATAACCACTTGTCTATGAGGCCAGAGATGAGTGCTGGCTTTTTTGGGGTGTTGTGGTTTAGTATGTTTAGCTCATCTCTTCATTTTGCTTATGACATTAATAATTTTTTTTTCCCCTAATGGCAACTTAAATCCAAACAAACTTCTTGAAGATAAGTTGTGTGCCACTACCTCCCTCTAAATTAATTCTTTTTTCTTCTTTTTTTTTTTCCATTTTCTTTTTTCTTTCTTTACTTAGTCTTCCAAAGTCTAGAGTTAATCTGTAACATTAGAACTGAGATGGGTAGTTCCCATTCCTATTAACAGGCTGTTTAATGTAGGCACACTCAGGGATCCACTTCTGTCCACTTATCACTGCTTTATAAGTTTATAAGGATAAGTATTTTAGAAAAATTCTACTCCACTGCTGTTGAAGATCCTGTGGCTCTATGTGGTACCATGGACACAGGTTAAATTAACTAGGAATCTCTTTTCTCTCACCCCTGAATCATTTTATAAGATGGAAATAAAGGGAAATTGTAAAGCTTCTGAAAGATTAGAATTAAAAAAGTGAAAAGCCTCAATCTACTTCATAAAGATCCACAGCGCTTTGTGTAACTCACTGTTGATGTTGCTACAGATTTCCCTCTGCCCTTGGCCTGCTACATGGCGTACCTGCCCAATTTGTCTTTTTCAGAGTATGGGTTTTACCAACTCTAGAGGTATACCATATTTTGGTTAAAAAGCTAACCATAGCACTTCTTCAGCTCTAGGTATTTATATATCCTATTTATATAGTAAGCATATCGTATTTACATAATAATTAAAATACCTTGATGTTAGAAATACTCTGACTTGTAGTACCTTGGAACATTAGAGAATGAGAAGTATCTATTAGGGATGTGGGCAGACACAAGCAGCTTTTCTTTACTTGCTGTTTACCAGAAAGGCAGAACGCATTAGCTTGGGAACAGCACTACACTGGGAAAAACAAACAAACAAAACCCATGCCTTCCAGTACAAAATTAACTTATGTTTAGGCGATTTGGACTGTAGCTATCCAGATTGTAGGTATGGTGAGTTTCACATTTACTGGAAATATATCTAAACTGACAATTTTATATTTAGTCAACTAAAAAAATAAAAGAAAAAATAAGGAATGCTTAAATTTAGTTAAATTATTGTCTCCATCTGGATTGCTCTTGCAAAATAAAGCTGCTTTTAAACTCATCTGTGACAGCTTTCCTTAAGTATTCTGACTTGTATTTCAAAGTGTTTCTGTAATAAATGCAACTGAACTTGCATTTAGACGCTTTAAATTTTGAATGTCTGAGATCAGATTTTTTTTTTTTTTTTTTTTTGCTGTTGGGTATCTTTTAATTACATACCCAACTAAACTAACTGTTCAATGTATGTACCTCTATGTTTTTCAAGCAAGCTGAAAGTTTCAGATACTCAAAAGCTTTGCTATATTAAAGGGCATTTCTAAATTGACTAAACAACATGTCTTGGAACACCTTGTGATTTAACTATTAGCTGATGCTTGACGTTTCAATGAATCTTATAAATCTGGTTGGTTATGGCCAACCAGAGTTAATTTGCAACTAGTGTACTGTTACAAAAGGTATTAGAATCTGCTGAAATAGTGAGCTCAGGAGAGTTACTTGTTCCCATAAAAATAGTACTTCACTTTTGCATACTAATTGAATTGTGTTTTGTTTTAAAAGTAGAGACAAATTATTTACCCTGAGGATACATTTTATTATCGTGTGAAATATGGAATGTTATTTTGCTTCAGGAGATAAAAGCAATTTTCATCTGAATCCCTCTAGAAACTAGTGCATCAGCTAACCTAGTCATCTGTAACATCTGTGAGGGCTATCTTTCAATAGGCATTCTTCAGTATTATTAATTTGTGCAAGTCCTGTACAAACTAAATGTTTCATGAAGAAGATGTGTGTTATACTTCTTCTAAAGTTAAATAAGATTAAATTGTAGCTCTTGCAAACAGATCTTACCTCATCAGACTTAAAATTATAAAATCTTGTGGTGGGTTAGCCCTCGGCCAAACTCCCACTCAGATGCTCGCTCCCTTTTCCCCTTCAGCGGGACAGGGGGAGAAAACAGGAAGAACAGGAAGAAAGCTTGTGGATCGAGATAAGACAGTGAGATTGCTTATCAATTACCATCATGGGCAAAACAGGCTTTACTTAGGGAAAATTAACTTAACTGGTTGCCAATCAGAATAAAAATGTACTTATTAATTCAGGTAGAGGGAAACAAGAAGCCCAGCCTTAAAGCAACACCATTCCTACCCCCGTTCCCAGGATCACCTTCACTCCTAACTCCTCTGTCTTCTGTCTGTCTGTCTGCCTGCCTCCCCCATCCCCATCCCTCAAGCAGCACAGGGAGAGGGAGTGGAGTCAGTCCCTAACAGCTTATCTCTGCCACTCCTTTTTCCTCATGCTTTTCCTCTGCTCCAGCATGAGGGCTTCACAGGCTGAAGGGAATACTTGCTTTGGTGCTATGGAACAGCATCTCCTTCTTCTGACCTTGGTGTTCCCTCAAGCATTTCACTCCTATTTTCTGCACTTTCTTAAATGCATTTTCCCAGAGGGACCACTAGTTTGGCTGAGGGGCTCAGGTGTGCCCCATAGTGCATCCATTGGAACTGGCTGGAACTGGCTGGGTCCTGCACAGGGTAGCTCTGGCCTCTCCTCACAGAGGCCACCTCTGCAGCACACCTCCCCACCGCCCACCAGCACCTGGGCACCTGCACTCTAATTAAAAAAAAAAATAAAAATGGTAACATTAGAAGTTGTACAAAAATACATATATTTTTCACTAGTCCACTTTCCAGTCTGTAACCTTTTTCTTTTCTAAATGTCTGGTATCTTCTGTGAAAAGTCATTCAGACATTGAAAAAAATCCCCACAAAATCTTATCTGATCTCCTGAGTTTTCATCAGTTTCACAGTCCTTGTGGACCTTAACCAATCATAGCTCATTGCCTAATGGTGTTAATGGTAATTCATTTTTTCTTTTAATTAAACACAGATGTACATCTAAAATTTAAGAAAATAGGAAAAGCTGTATTCCCTTGCCAAGCTTATAATTTCCTTTTTCTACCACACTGCAGGGTCATTGACAGTACCCCAGAGTCTACCACAGATGCACATTAATTACCCGTTCTCTAATTACTAGGGTACCACTATAACTGTTCAACCATTCATTAAGCTTTCTTCTCAACTTTTCAAAGCCCCAGAGATGTGTGCAAGAAGCATACAACTTGGCAATGTTAATTGAACCCTATTAACTCATAAAATGTACAGAAAGTGTAACTATTGATAAAAAAAAATCCTTTTTCATTTTGTCCATTAAGCCCACAACATACAAATGATCATTTTTGGTGAAATCTATTTGGACATCCAACAATGCAGCTGCTCACAGATTGTTAATTATTGGCCATGCATCAACAGGATTAGGGAATAGTCCTGGCTCTTAAATTACCAGTCTAATTCCCCACTGAAGACATGCATGGAGGCAGTTAGCTATATAAGCAAATCTAAATAAGATGATTATCTAGAAAGTTAGAATATTAACAAGAGGATGCCTGTGAAATAAACAGAGTTATCAACAATGAGGAAAAAAAAGTTCTGTAATTTATTTATTTCCAGGATCTGAAGTGAAGTTCAGTTCTCATGTCTTAAAACATTTTTGCCAACGCCTGTCAGCATTTAATATGATTGAAGGAAGCGTTACAACATGAATGAATGAGTCACAAAAAATGAAGTCTTGCTCTTCAATATCTGTTTTTTTTCCATTATCTGCCACAGCTTTGATTTTTAAGGTTCACATTTAACCATGTCCCATTTTTAACACACTTGTGAGATGTCATGATGATTCTTATTTGCTCTGGTTTTGGTTTCACATGCTCTACACCAGCAGCTTCAAAGTGTGTCTTTTCTTCTACCTTATTGGTATAGGAAACACTATTACCTACTAATACAGTTAGTATTTCTTGATAAGTATATAAGTTAATTGATTAATAGCGGCTTGTAATCTACATGTTGTTTTTCCAGGAGTCAGAATCCACTGACGGATTTTTTGCATTTCTTAGCAAATTCCCTGTCTTACTTTTAAGTAACTACATGTCTTTTCAGAGCCCTTCTTCAATATATTCAGCAGGATTAATTATGTACCAAAGTGACTTTTCAGTACAGCAGTAATTAAGACCTGCAGTTGTTATTACAGATGTATCCAATAGTCCATAAAAATTTACAGTTACTTCTTTCTGTTTATTATATTACCTATGCCAAAGTAGTCAGTAACTCTTTTCTTGTACTTAGTTGATATATTAGCATATTTTTAAAGCTTTTTAGAATTCCGAGGAAGGAAATTTTAGGCCTAAACACTCTAATTCACATAATTAAGTTGAATAGTGTGTAGTTTGAAAAACATGTATGAATCCTCTGTCTTTAAAGTTACAGTAAAATGAACTGTTAAATAATTGTCATTAAAATAGATGCCACATCTTTGTCAAATTAGTGTAAGTGGTTTGCCAGAATTTAGTCTTGCAGTAAGTGTAAGGCTAAACTATAATAATAAAACACTCTTACAGTAGGTACTAATGCAACTTTGTTGTAAATGAATGATTTTTGCGGTCTGTAACAATTAGCTCAATATAGAAATTCTTAGAAAATGTGTGAATTACCATTTAAAAAGGTATAGAAAATATAAAGGGAGGTTCTTCTCCCTGTAGCTTATTTCTGGATACTGGATCCCCATGTTGTACCAAATGAAAATCAGCTGAACATTTGCTTTGTGTTAATCAATAAAAAAGATTAACTCAATACAGATGATTCTCCTTAAATAAGCATGTGACACTTACTGCAATAAATCAGAAAGAAAAGAGAAGACAATGTGTGTTGACTGATGCTGTCTAAAGTCATCCAGAAGAACCTCAGTTACCTTTTGCATTTTGAAACAGTAAAAGAAATGTGCCAGTGAATTGCTCAGTCTGGTTTCTGGTCTGTAACACTTACTGTTTCCTGAATCAGGGATTTTTTTTTTTCCCCCCTGATCAATTAGCTCTGGATTACGCTTGATTACAGATTACACTTAAGGGTAACCATAGTGCCTTTATTAAATTTTTACCTGATTTGATTATTTCAGTACTAAGATTATTACGAATCTTTCCTGTCAGAATGGATTTCCTTTGCCCTTCGTAGTGAGAAAAAAATCAAGGACTTAATCACAGGTATTTAAGGCCTTAAATGGGATGTTGGATTAGTGAGAGAAGAAAAAAAAAAAAAAAGAAAAAGCCCTAGTAACAGGCAAAATGCTGAAAGAACCAAAGATAGAAAATAAAATTACATGTAGTACTAAGCACAATGACAAAAATGGCACACCAAAATATTTCCTATCCAAACTCTAGGAAGTACTAGAGGTTTCCATGGATGACAACTGTATAGCCAGCGCAGGCATAGAACAGGTTTTGGGGAACGCGCTAACTTCTGG
>NW_009612902.1:14337-15240 GCF_000690535.1 Cariama cristata | reverse complement strand
ATCAGAGGTCCCCTTTGGTGGGGAAAAGCCAGGAGAAGAAGCTGAGTAACTCCCTGCCATTTGCTGGAGGTGACGAGTGCTCGGTGCTTTGAGAAAAGGAGAAGAAAAGCCCTTTTTTGTTGTTTTTGAGGCCTCTGAGGCATCACCTGGGACTGCATGTGTCGGTCGCTTCCAGCTGCAGCCAGGGTTTACCACTGTGGGGACAGGGACATTAGCATCGCTGGCACAGCTGTGGGAGGGGTGACTGAGGCGCAGAAGTGACCGTGCACAGCCCCGGAGCCTTCCCTCTACTCCTGGGTGGGTGTGGGTCGTGCCTGCAGCACAGCACGGACGGCAAGGACAGCCCTTGCTGCTCCTGGGAGGCAGCGGCCTGGGGGAATCTCTGCTTTCCCACCCACTCTGCCCACTCTGCCACATGGGGGATAAAATTTCCTCCAGAGACAGCGTTGGCTGCCTGCATTGGTGAGGCTTGAGTTTCCTTCTGGGGAGCGTTTGAGGTGCAGAGATGCTCAAGGGGAGCTTTGGAGGAGACCCCCCAAGAGCGGCGCTTCTCCAGGAGGGAAGCTCTAACATGGGTTTTCCGAACAGCACGTTGATCCGGTTCCTGCTGGGGGTACCTACCCTTGTGCCACCCCCATGCCACAGGGCGGGAGCAGAGCCGTCCTGTGGCGTGGGCCAGGGACCCTGCAGAAAGCCCCAGCACGGCTCTTGCAGCAGCCGGGCCCCGTTTCTCAGCAGCACCCGCGTTACCTGCGGGATGGACAAGGCTGGTGCTGCCGCACTGACCCCCCCAGCATGGCCAGCTGTGCCTCAGGAGTGGTGTCCTGCAGATCTGGTGGTGCCTTTGGCACCATTTGGGCACCAGTCCCTGCCTGCTGGTCCCGCTCCAGCCTGGGTGATCCC
>NW_009612902.1:13986-14312 GCF_000690535.1 Cariama cristata | reverse complement strand
CAGGACGCAGGGTTTTTCGTCACCCCTTGTCTGAACCAGTTAGGTAGGATTGCTGTGTGCTGGGAGGTGGTTACTGCGGGCCGCTGGAAAGGAGTCCATGCTTCAGCAGCATCCTGGATCCTGCAGGATCCTTCATCCAGAGGGCAGGGAAGAGGGGGACTCTCCAGCCAGCGGGCTGAGGTGCCCCTGCGGCTGGGAAATGATGCATAAGTCTCAAACTGCGCCAGGGGAAGTTCAGGCTAGAAATGAGGAGGAATTTCTTCCCAGAAAGGGTCGTTGGGCATTGGGATGGGCTGCCCAGGGAGGGGGTGGGCGCCCCACACCTG
>NW_009612902.1:0-13785 GCF_000690535.1 Cariama cristata | reverse complement strand
CCTGGAAGCCACCGGCAGCACAGGCCTTGGATGGGGCTCAAGCCCAGGGAGGATTGGGACAAGCCTTGCCACCCCGTGTGAGCCTGGCTTGAGCAAAGGAGAGCAGCTAAACCTCAGGGCGAGAATAAAGCGGAGCTCAGCCCAGGCGGCTCAGCTGGGCCCGCAGTTTCTCACCTCCACCCTGCGACCGGCGTTGGCTATCGCTGCTCGGCTGCCACAGCTCCCCTTGCACCCTGCGTCCATGCCCAGCACTCGGATGGTCCCTCGCTTGGAAGAGCTGACAATCCAGGGATTTTTGTTTGCATATTAAACCAGCTAAGTATTCAGAATCGGCTCCAGCTACCGCCATGGGGAAAGGAGCTCCAGGATACGTGGTTCTCTGCCAAACCTGCCTGAGCTACCTCGGAGGCAGCGGTGCTGCCGCCCTCCGATGCTGCGGAAAGCGGGTGCGTGGCAGGGCTCCGACCCACCAACCGGCACCCACGGAGCGTCCGGCCGAGCTCACGGGGACAGCACCTCTCTGCAAAGCTGCCAGCGAGTGCGCGGGGAACTCACCCCACTACCGCTGTGTTGAAGGGCTTCCAGAGGCGTGCCTGGCTCTCCATCCTCAGGAAGCGGTGGGGAAGGAGTGGGTCATGCCTGCCTACAGCCCTAGGTGCAGGGGAGCAGGATAGGGGAGCTCGTGTGCACCCCACCTTCCCGTGCCCAGGTCCCTGTGAGTAAGGGAGACTCACTCCGTATCCATGCAGGGGGCAGGATGAGACCTCACCGTGCAGGGCAGTCACACTCAGGCCATTTGCTGCGTGCCCAGCACTTTGTCTCCCTGGTTTTTCCCCATGTGGTTTGCGAGACCCGGAGTCGGTTGGCCTGCTGGGCACAGCACACGGCGTGTCCCTTTTCCAGGGCGAGCTAGTCTGGCTCTCCCGGTCCCGTTTCGGGAAGCAGGGATCAGGGGAGCGCACCCTGCCCAGCACGTAGGCCATCCTTGGGTAATGACTGTGAGTGTTTGGCCAGTCTGATGCAATGAACTAATTAGGAATTTGCTGTCACCGCAGCTGCACTCACCTGGCTTGTACGCTGCAACCGGGTGATTCTCGCTCCGTGTGACAGCCCTCCAGCCTCCCCGGGGACCAGGAATAGCAGCGAGGGGAATCACACGGCCGCTCTGGCCGTCCTCCCCTGCACCGTGCCAGCCTCCTGGCAGCCACACGTGCGAGCGTCATGAGATGGCTCCGGTGGCCGTGAAGGAACGTGCTCCTCCTCACCAGCCCTGGGGACAGGCGGGTGACAGGGTCTCCTGATGTGCCGGCAGCGCACGGGGCTGGGGCGCAGCCCTGGCAGGATGGAGAGGTGGTCTTGGCACCTCCCCTCTCTGGGATTTAGGGAAGATAACCAAGGGTGCTGGGGTGACCTGATGCCTTTGGAAATGTCTCCTTGGTGGTTTGCAAAGGCCCTCCTGCCAGGCGAAGAGCTGAGCAGAGCAGACCTGTGCTCCTTGCAGCGGGGAAGCATCCCGCTGCGTGGCCGGGCATGGCACTCCGCTTGTGCCAACCCCGCGGTGGGTGCCCAGCAGCTGTGCGATGGGGTAGGCACAACGTACAAGGACCTCACAGCCCAAGTCTGTTGCAGGGAATACACAATACAGAGAATCCATCAATGCCGATGAATAATTTTAGTACCTATACAGGCGGCACAGGTTGGCCCCTGCGCCTTCAGTGCTGATGCTAGGTCGGGGCATCCCAGCATCACTGGATTTTCCCACAGGGAACCCCTGGAAAGAGCCCCCGTCATGTCTCAAGGGCTGGGGTCTGTGTGTGGACACGCTGAGAACCACCCTGGTGACCGTGAAGGTGGGTGTCCTGGGGAAGACATGCTGGGCACAAGCAGAAATCAGCTGCAGCTGCTGGAAAAGTCTCTGAGAGGAAAACTGTGTGGCCCACGGAAAATGAATTAGTGTTGACGTTCACAGAACATTTGTTTAGATTAAGCAATATGGCTCAAAGCTGCTCCGCTGTGGGGAGCCGGTCACCGTGGCTCTTACTGGATGACTTTTGGTATTGATGTTCGTGGCACTGGCCAAGCGGCCGGGTGGCAGTGGGGAGAGCTGGCCCTGTCCTCGTGAGCCTCCTCCTCCGTACCGCATCTTCTCTCCTTGGTTGCTCCTCATAGCCAGAGAGCTGAGCACATGGTGGTTTTCCTTCCCAGAAGTGGATGCTCTGGGTGATGCCCTCTCCCAAAAGACATTCTCTCTTGCAGCATTTGCAAGGAGGTTGCGGTGGGGGCATCTGGTGCAAGGACTTGCCAAACTTTCCCATGGAGAAGGGTGCTGGAGATCAGGAGGTAACAGGCAGCTTTGCCCCCAGCTCTGCTGGGCTGGTGAGGCTGCGGTCCTTGCAGTTGTCAGGACTTCAACTTCTCTACCAGCTTCCAAATGCAGAGTTTAGAAAAGGCTGTGGTTGGGGAGCATGGGCTGTGCCCCGCTGGCACCAACACTTCGTAGCTGGTTGTGTGCGTGGCTCTGCCCGCTGGGGATGGGCATGCACAACATACCTCAGAGGCACGGAAAAACCCATATTTATTTCCTGGAAATCTATATAAATTGGAAGCATCTCCCAACAAGAAGCGCTGAGTTTGGTTTCCTGCTGTAAAGTGGCAGCTACAACGAAGAAAAAGACGAAGAAAAAAAAAAAAAGGCTAGACCACCCACCATCTGGGGAGAGAGCACCCCGGGTCCCCGGGGCGTTCGGAGGGGGAACCAGCCGGGCCCTGGGGTCTCCGCAGGTGGGACGTTTGCTGCCTGCAAGGGCAGGGGAGCCTTCCCACAGCCCTTCCCAAACCCAAGGGAGCCACCTTAAGAGCTCTCCCTCCATAGGACCAAACGGGATCTGCCAGGCGTTTCATATACCATATTCTATAGCCAAGGAAACCTTAACAAAGAGCCATACGCTCTCACGTTTCGCTTCAGGCTTCTCCCTGCTGCAGCTGGGGCTGAGTTTTTTAAAATCTTTGTGTCATTATTTCGTTCCTCTTTTGATTCAGCCATCGAGGGACAAGGAGATGCCAAACGAAAAGAATGGGCATTTAAACAGAACTAGATTGAAGAGGCAGTGTGTGTGCTGAACAACAAGTCTTTTTACATTTCATATGATCTTATACATGGGCTCCATTCAGTATATTTCCCCTCTGTTTCATTTGAATGTACAGAATTAGCCATTCACATCCTCTGGAATTACGGCTCTTTAACATTTCCATTCGGAGCTGCCTCCATATTTTGGGGGTTGGGAGTGTTCCTAGCTCAGCTGGGGAAGCACAGGCTGAGGTCGGAGTCGGTCTTGCAGGCTGGAAATGAGCTTTTGGGTTTTTTTTGAGGGGGGGGGAAAGTGCAAGATTTGATGCTTGGTGACTGCGGTCAGAAAAATATACGAGCATACACAAATATACATATGTGCTGGAGCACGTGTGTATCTGGTTTCAGCGGAGATGAGGATCTTTTTCACATTAATCCTGGTGGAGTTATTTCTTCAGATACAAAAGCGAGCCTCGGTTTTCCGATGCAGGGTGTGCTCCGTGATCACCCGAGGCCGTACGCGTGGCCGCGTGTCCTCGTGCGCGGCTGCTGCCTCATTGTCTTTTTGAAAGACAAATATTGAAAACAAATACTTGCTGTGTTATTTACAAAAGCTCCCTGGATACTTGTACAAATTTAGAAGAGTTGGCCCAGAAAACTCAGTCGAACTGAACTTGGAGTCACAAAAGGAAAGCCAGGAGGGATGCGTGTGTGCAGTTAATCCTACTGAAAAGCTCAGGAGCCATCATCGCCGTCCACAGCAAGCGTGGGACTGTGTGGTGGCACCGGTGCATCTTGCAGCCCCCGCTGCCTTACCTGAGAGTCCTGCGGCATTGCTGTGGCGTTACTTCTTGCACCCATCAGCACAAGGAAGGAGGCTGGCATGGGAACGTTTTGCTTCTGAATCCGCCTTTTTTTCCTGGCTTTACTTGTCTGTTGGTACAGCCAGACCAGTGTCCTGTTTGGGGCTGTCCCACCTTTCCCCAGTATCTACGTGCAGAAGGGTTTCTTGTCAGAGAGCCGGGACGTGGAAGTGGTAACAACCCACAGAGAGGAGAGAGCGGGACCTGCCACGTCTCTGCTGGATGCTCTGCAACCCCTGCGTGCTGCAGAGAGGTCCTTCCCTCGGAGAACCCCCAGGCTGTGGATGAAGTGGTCCCCAGGGACCAACGTCGCCGAAAGAAGTCTCTACCTCTGCCACTCTTTCTTTGCTGTAATTTGAACTTTTTCTGTTTATGGCTTCTGCATCATCATTCCCTCAGGCCACCTCATCTGATTGTTGTGGAAATGAGGACAAGGTGGCAAACAACAAACATGCCCCCACCCAACTGGGGTCAATAAACCCAGAAAGGCTGAGCATGGCTCAGAGGGCAGCAAGGCTCCCATCTTCCCCCTCACCTGGCTTCCTGTAAGGCGAGGTGTAGCTTGCCTTAGAGAAAGGAGCTACCCTCAAGGGCAGGAGTGCAGACCTGGGGGCCTGAACATCACGCTCTGCAGGTGATCATGGCCAGTTGACTTCCCTTTAGTAGACAGCATCTGCTGGGCTCACCTGGGCCAGGCGCAAACCCCAGGTCCCTGGTCGACCACCCCTGAACGGGTCAGACAGAGTCAGGTTGCAGGCTTTCCTGGAGATCCCTTCAATCACAGCCCCCTGCCTTAATTTAACCTGGTTATTTATACCTTTTCCTGTGGGTGTTTAATTATAGTAGAACCTGGCAATACCGCTGTGCTTAACGGTCTGTTGGTGTTTCCATTATGAGCCCAGACTGGAAGGGATTATATAGCCGGGGTGTTTGAACTGAGCCTCAGACAGAGACTTGGCATAGACTTGCAACCCAAATACAAAGATTTTCAATTGGCTAATGGCAGTTTTGAAAAGGGAACATTTTTCACATGCTTAGGCCCTTCCGTTTGCTTAAGCTGCCTTCCTCTGTTTCAAACTCAGCAAGCAAGGAGTCATAATTCAGCCTGTTACAGCCGTGACTCACGTTCGTTGCACAGCGATGCTGTAACCAGCCAAGGCCTTGCCTTCTGCCTTAAGAGGAATTACGCTCAGAAAGATGACTGGGGAAAGTTGTCTTTTTCACTCACCAGAGTCACACCATCTGTGCGTCCAAACTGCAGCTGCCGTGGCCAGCACGAGTTGCCTGACCACGTCTCGGGCTCTGCAGCGAAGACATCTAATGTGACCAAGATGTCCTTGGCTTCATGAGCAGCCAGCAGCACTTACAGTTGTTTCATCCTCAAGCATCCTACGGCATCAGTTGTTTCATCCTCAAGTAGACAACCTAAATAGGTTAGCTCAATCAAGTCCTAAAGATGCTTTTTATTCCCACCAGCTATATGGGAAGCGTGGGGTCATTAGCTCAGGCAGCAGCGTCCACGTTGGGGATAGTCTGGTGGGACCAGTCCCACTTGAAGGGAGTCTAGAGTAGCTCCCGTGGTGGGATGTGGTGCATACATCTACCTCCACAAGATTTTTCTCTAACAGCATCGAAGGCAGAGCAAGAGCAGGGGAAAAGCTATGTCTTTTTTTAATGCATGGGAATCTTTGGTACAGAAGGATCAAGTGATTTGCCCATGGTCTCACAGCAGGTCAAAGGGAAGCCTTCCTTGGGAGCAAACCTAGGTCTGCATTGCACACTGATGCCTCTGTGACTGGCCTTTCCCCATGTGAGTGCGTTAAATAAGCAAGTTGATAAAACAAGCAAGGGAGTATCATGTGCTGGGAAGAGTTGTAAGTCAAGTTGGCCAGGCACCAGCAAAGAAAACTAGCTAGTGAATTCGAAAGAAGCTTATAGCAAAGATTGTGGGTTGCAAACAGCCTTTCTCTCCAGAAAGCTTGCCTTTGGCTTTGGTGGTTTGTGTCCCAGGGAGAACTGGTCCAGCCATTGCTGTCATCACCAATCTTTTGCCTTTTGGAGCCTGAGCGGAGCCGAATACCAAACCCCACGCTCGGCCGAACGAGAAGCAGCAAACCCCAAAGCCGCTGCCTTTGCAGCCTGGCCCTGGAGGGATGCTACGAAGGTGCCCTGGCTGCTGCTCCCCCGGAGCTGGGGCCACACCTCGTTCCCCATCTCAGGGGGAACTGGAGCTGGGAGTGCTCAGCTGGGCTGCGCCGGGCGGCTGCACCCCCCGACCTGGGAAGGGCTGGTGGGGACGGGGCAGAGGAGACAGCTCGGTTCCCACCAGGACTGTCACCATGGGAACTTTAGGGACTGAGGCCATTTACGGCTGGTTGTAAACCCTGACTCTGACAGTAAAGGCTTTCTTTGCCTCTTCCTCAGGGCTTGGCCCTGGCTGTCTCAGAGAAAGCAAGCTCGCATTTTACCTCCGGCTGGCTCCTGACACACATCCCCTGGCACCGAGCACTGGCCCGCGGCGTGGGATCTGCTGGCGCCCAGGGAAGCGCCCTGGACGTCTCTCCCAGAGAAAATGGAGCAGATGCCCGAGGTCGCTGAGCATCGCAGGTCTGATGACCCTGGAGACACCTGCGGATGCAGGGGGAGAGAAACGGTGGGCTAATTTTTCTTCCACGGTGCCGTTGCCCCTTGGAGGAGCTCTCAGATCAATTTGCAAGGCTAAGGATCTCTGCTGAGGTCTAGCTCCCCTCGGCAGGCTCCTAGCTTTGAGGCTGGAAAGGTTCATCTCTCGGCTTGGCCAAAGCTGGCAGTGCTGCGACGAAGAGACGGAGGAACAGCTGGCAGGAGCCAGACTGAGGAGGAGAAGTTGAGGGCAGAAGGACTTCAGCAGCCAAATCTCATCTGGTCCTTCTTCTGATGCCAAATGCTCCTGTGAAGCCGCTTCTGCTGTGCAGTTACCGAGGACTACCCCGGTTCGGATGCCTGCCTGGCCCTCCTCTAGAGAGGGAAGTTAAAACGCAGAGCTAGTCAAGAATTGCTCCTTCTCCACCTGCTCAGCTCCTGTCAAGGAATAATTCACACTCACAACTTCTCGGTGCTGCTCTGTCTCCTGGGGACCGCAATCCAGGTGGCTCTTGTCCCTCTTGCCCTTTCACAGGCCCAGCACCCTGGTTGGACTGCCCATCCCACCGTGTGCCAAGATGCTAACAAAATGTGGTGGCATGACCATGGTGCTGGATGGGAGCCTGGCACGGCAGGATGGAGCCTGGCAGGGCAGGGCTCAGGGACCAAGAGGCAGCCCCGCTGCTTCGAGGTCAAGGTCTAGGGGAAGGAGGGTGTTTGGCCAAACTGCCTGGCTTCCAGGAGTTCAGGTTTGTTTTAAAAAGTAAAAGCTCCCTGCAGAACCTGCTGTTAAAACAGAATAAAAGATTCAATACAAAGAAATAGCTCCAACAGCTAATCTCCAGCGAATCCGTATAGGAAGCATTTAAGTGGAGAGCTGCCCAGAGATGCTCCCTTTCTTGAAGACACTCACATGCACAAACACTTTCCACCACAGGTTTCCCCCCAGCTTGAGGTCCAACTCTGCCCATCGTGTCTGCCAGGGCCTGTGACCCCGTCTGCGCAGGAAGACATCTCCTGGCAGAGTGATGCACTCGGAATAACATGGACCGCTGCTTTCTCCATTCTTCTTCTGCTTCATGCTCCCTGATTTCCATCGTGGATGAGTCACTGGCTGGCACCCCGGCTGGAAGATGGGCAAGTCACCCCCGTGCTGCTGACACAGCCTGAAGGCAAAATTTCTGCTCTCGCCTAGGTACGAGACGAAGAAGAGGAGATGTGTTTCCTGAGAAAAGGTGGCAGGGTTTGTCTTGGGCTTCCTGCGGGATTTTGGGGGAAAAATGAAAAGGTATCGCTGCTTTGTGAGTGTAAGTGCATTTTTTTCTGTGTGCTTTGTTTTTCTGTTTTTTTTTTTTTTTTTTTTTTTTTTTTTTTAAGAAAGTAGTAAGAAAATTTTCCTCCTTAAGGGAAAATTAAAGCAAAAGCAGAGACTGGTAGTGTTGACTGCTCATCCGTGGAGAACAGCGGTCCCATGAAAGAGCTAACGTTCACAGAGACTGTTTGCCTTGGTGCCCAGAGCTAATGAAGTATGACTGCGAAGGGGGCTCTTAACGCTAGAGCAAAGCGAGGCTCACAAGCTTCCAGTGTTTGGCGGGATGGTCTCCAAACCTTCTGCCCTCCTTCGGGCTGGAGCTGAGGTCGGAGACTTCGGAGCTGCGAAGATTTCAGTGCGGCTGCTTCCAAGCAAACCCAGAGCATCACAACAGAAATAAATAAGCAAATGGAGCTATTCCGAACCTCAGCCACATTGGAGGGTTTCATTTGTACCATACCGAGCAGGGTGTATCCCTCCCTGTTTGGAAGCAATGTCTCGATTTACAGTTTATTACTTTCCAATGAATTCCCTCTTCTGTCTTCAGGGCATGGAGACTGCACACCTCTACGAGACCCTTAACTCACACAGAGCTCTGCTGATTTCCAGTGGCAGGGCAGGACCCCGATGTCGTGGGGCAGGACTGAGTCACCCCCTACTAGGATGAGCACTCATGTTATTTCCATGATACGCAGCTTCCCCTCCATGCCTCACGTTAAAGAAACCTCTTTGCAGATGTGGTCTTGTCCTGATGCCCTCAAACGTCAACTCTTACGCTCCCTGCACACCTTTTGGCTGTCACCTCTGCCTGCAACGCCATCCAAGATCTCTTGGTTTTGCCAGGGCCCTTGCCTCGTTTAGTGCTGGTGATACTCAGCAGCCGGCTGCCTCCCTTCTCCAACCCCACTCCTCATTTCTTCTGGCTCCCAGGATACCCTGGCTTTCTCCAGGGCTGCATCCTTGCAGCATCCTTGTGCCGTGCTTTTGGTTGGTCACAGTTCTTCATGCTGAGTCCTCATGGAGGTTCACCTTCCTTTTCCCTCCTGGATCCAGTCCAGTTTCCCTTCAGCCAAATCCCCATCCCAAATCCTCTCTCCTCCCAGCAGTTCCTGTGGTCATGTCCCTCGGTCCGGTGGGCTCCTTTCCCCACCTGCCTGTGCGTGCGTTGTTCACGCTGCCTGGGCCAGGACGGGGAGCGTGAGGGGGAAGGAGCTGCCTAATCTCAGGGAGGGACTGGATTTGTGGTCTGGATTGCAGCGAGCCACAGCTTTGCTTATCTGGAAATCCTGCTCAGCCCCTGGCTGGAGCGCATCCTGAAAGGGGAAAAGTTTCAGGGAATTTAGCTGGTGAGCACTATAAGGCTGTCTTAAGGGAGCACATGTGAACTGGAATATTTCAAAGACTTGGCTAAGTTTGGCGGCAGCAAAGGGTGCATCTGGACTAAACCAAAGGCCTTTCCTCTTCTCTTTTTGCCAAACTTCAAGTCCGCATGCCAAAAACATGCAGCTTCAAGACCTCTTCAAAGAAAAGGTCATCAGATTTCTCTGTAATAAAAGCAAGAGAAACCAAAGTATTTCCCCTTACAATGTTCTTGGAAGTAGATGAATCACTTTGGCTCAAATGATATATTTTATATCTATATTTGTATAGATAGTTTCAGCATTAGGCAGGCAACCAGCACGACAAAGTTCAACCCAAACAGTTTAAGTATGGCCAAGTTAAAACCGGCTGAAAACCGGTGCCTGATATGGGAAGAGTGACAGCATGTTCATAGGGCTTGGCAGGAGCGCACCTACCTGCAACGCCTGCCCCTTGTATCTCTGCTTTCACAGAGCTGCTGGAATGGAGATGATTGTGTTTGGTCGGGGTGAAGGAAGTATGAGAAAACCTTAAAACTTCCATCCTTTTCTGCCTTCACTTTCTTTCTTTCCCAAGCCAGAATGGCAGTGCCCAAGCTTTAACCAGTGAGGGGTACCCAAGCTTCAGCCTTGGTTTGGAGATGGAGCTCGGGGTGGACAGGTATGGTTGCTTATTCACAGCAGAGTTGGTCAACTCATACCAGTGCTTTCCATCTGCCTCAAACTTACACCTCAGGACAGCTCTGAACGGTGGCGTATCCTGGAGCACATCCCACATCAGAGGGAGGCTGTGTGGTCCTCACGGCAGGGCGAGGAGAGAAGGAGAGAGGGGAGCCAGGCATCACAGACGGAGCTGTTGGGAAGTGCGGCTGTGCGAGAAGAAATTGCAGAAGATGAGGGCTCCAGGGGCCCCCAGGGCTGGGCGAGGCTGTACCACTGCTCAGGTCTGTACAGTATCCTCTCCCATTTTTCTGCAGCGTGATGAAACGGTGGTTCACCGGCCTCCCTCCTGATGCTCTGCGGCATGTCTGTGTTCTGTCAAGCTGGGGAGTCGGCATCCCAAATAAAAGTGATGCTGCCCAGGACTGGGAGGAACTTGTACTGCAAGGAGACCGTCTCTGGGATGTATAGCAGGGCCACAGCAAATGGCATAGAGCCGCACTGCAGCGGTGGATGCATTCAAGAGGGTGGAAGAAGCCTGAAGTCCCCAGTTAGCACCACTCGCTGCAGCACAGTGCACTGAGAGGTGGGTACGGATGCTGCATCAGCACAGGGCCCTTTTCCCTCCTCTCTCTCCTGCTCTGCTGCCGTGCCCTGGCACGGGCCGCGGCCCTCGCAGAGGAGGAAGGCGAGAAGCTGGTCCAGCCGTGGTGATGCTGCTGTGGGCGCGGGGCTGGGGAGCCATGTTGCCCTTTGCAAAGGTGCTGCCTGTCCTCAGAGGTGCTGGTTCTGCTCTGCTGCCAGAGTCTCCCGTAAACATGCTTTTTGCTCTCTGGGAGACTAAATAGCCCCTGAGCAAGGAGAATCTGGCAGCCACCGCAGGCCCCGCTGTGTTGCTGGGGTGTTTTGGGGAGGGGAGAGAATACCCCAAGAGCAGGGGCTTGTGGTGCGGCAGCTGGAGTTTTCACAATGACAGCCTCCTTGCTCCCCACCTCTGCCACACGAAGGGCTCCCCACGTCGCGTGGGTGCTCAGCTAGCAGCAAGCCGCGCTTGCCTTTCTGCCCATCTGCCGGGTCTGTGGCACCAGGCACCCTCTCCAGTTTAGGCAGCTCTTGCCGCTGGTGGTATGGACACTTTTGACGAAGGAAGGAGGGACATATCAGGACCTGGATGAGGAAATAAATATTTAGACTCAGATCCATAGAAGATAACATGGTGCTTTACATCTGGCTGCCCCCGAGATGTGTCGAGCAGCCCCTGAGGTCAGGAGAGTTTGCCCATCCTTGGCTTGTGTGGCCGGTGGGTGCTCAGCACGGCTCCAGTATTGCAGTATCTCCTGCCAGCCTCGCTCATCTGCTGATGTTCCTCGGTTTGAAGCTGATGGAGGCTGGGGTATGTGAGTCACCGGCCTCTGCTGGCCTTCGTCCACGAGCTCCATTTGGTGCTGCTTTGTGTGTGTGAGAGCGCAGTCCCTTCTCCCAGCTGTGCGTGCCTGCCTGCCAGCGCCCGGCTGATCGAATCCGCAGCTGTGCTGGTTTTCACCTCTCTTCTAGCTCTGGGACTCTTGTTCATGGCTTAGGGGGAAAGAAGGAGGAGGAAGAGGAGGAGGAGGGAGGAAAAATGAAAAATAAATTCATAAAGCAACAGAGGGAGAGATGCCTAGTAGAAGGGGAGGTCTGCTTTCAGAGCTGTTTTCCCCCCAGGCAGCGTGGTGTGCCATCATCCCCGCTGTACCTTCACCACCAGCAAGAAGAAGATGCCCTCTCTCCACACTTTCCCGGAAGATGAAATGGGGTCCCTATTGGAAGTCCCCCTGCTTTGCTTGGGGGCTGCTAGCTCCTCTGGGCACCACGTTGATTCCCAAGAAAAACCAAGCCACTGTCTCATGGCTTTGCAGCCAGTTCTGCTGCTTCTGGGGCTGCTTCCTCTCTCTCTCCATATGGTGAGGGGGCCACCCATCCTCCAGGTAGATGGATTGGACCTTCCACCGTAGGCACCATCAGCTCTTGACCACAGTATACGGCCCATAAAGCATAGAGGTGGCGAATACAGAGCTGGACAGCCCCTCCAGTGGGAGCTGGCTGACAGCTGCAGGGCTAGGACACACAACCTCACGACCCTACGCCCGACAGCCTTCGTCATTGCGGTAGGTGTACAGGAGGTCTCCAGCCGTGGCACCTTGCAGGGGAACCATGAGACATCCCAATGGGGAGAGTCCCACGTGTCAGGAGGTGTTTGGAGGTAAGTTCTGCTCTTTGCAACAAGGTTGGGGAGGGTCTCAAGGTGGACTGCCCAGGATCCTGATTCCTGCAGCATCCTGCGGAGAGTGTAACCCCCAGAGGGTCTTGTGGGTCAGGAGGTGGACCAAGAGACATTTTTGACAGCTTGAGTGCCATCCTCTTCTCTCTACTGGCATGCTGGAGACTTGGATGTGTCAGTCTGAAGCTTTCCTCTGCATATCACGGAAGGCTTTGCCAAATGATCTGTACCCCAGTGTGCCCCACAAAAACCTGCAATGGGTCATGGCATCCATCGCATGGGGTCTTCTGAAGATGAGCAGGACTACGAGAAAAGGGGTGGACCAGCCAAAATGGCATGGGTTGTGCTGCACACTGTATTTCTTCTCTGTGTTTTACTGTCGATGGATTTGAGGAAGACCCCACAGCCTTCAAAATATTGTCCCTTCTCCCAAGCCTTTCCTGTAGCAGACCCAGTTTCTGAAAGGGGTTATTTGTCTTTCCAGTTGCTTGGCCCTGTTAATCCTGTCTTTTCCCAGGGAACAGCAATGGTGTAAAGCTCGATTGTACTTTAGCTCTGGCATGGATGCAGATCTGTGGACTCCCAGGGTTCCCCACCTGTGGGACACCTGTGCAAACGAGATTAGACAAGGCCCCGGGGATGCGGGTCAAATCGGGACAGAGCAGTGGCTTCCCGGCAAGGGGCTGGGAGGGCTGTAACTTCCTCAGCAGCTGCGAGCCGGCAGATACGATGGGGAAGGCACTCAAGGGGTCTGGGCCAGCGTTTAAGCATCCTGGAGTGGAACCAGGCTGACTTTACAGTTTACAGCCGAGGTGTACGCTGCAGACAGCAGAAGGTATTTTCCCAGTCTTTCTGGAGGTCCCCACTCACAGCTGGAGAAATGCTTTGGATGTCAGAGTCTCCCAGTGAGACATCAAACCCATGCACGCTGTGAGCTGAGCTGGGCAGAGGCTCGGGCACAAGAGAGATGCAGCAAAGAGCCCCTCACTTGTCACCGAGGTGCCCGGGGTTGGCAGGTGGGGGGGGAAGGACCTCTTGTGCCCTGGTCCCCAGGGCTAAACCCCCACCGCCAACTCGACCTCGCTCATCTTGTAGTCCATGGACTTTCCCCGGCTTGCAAAGCGCAGGGGTGATTGTGGCAGACCTCTAATCAGGGACTTTGTCTCCCGGTCTGGGTGTAGACGTGACGTGGTGCCACCCCCTCTCCGGCACAAGGCTCTCCCTTTCCCGGTGAGGCTGGCACATGGGGTGGGGGCTGGCAAGGAGGGGTGGGTTTTGATTGCTTACAGCACTTCTTGCTGAGTTGTGGGGTTGGGTGAGGAGCGTGGACCCCGTGGCAGCAGCCCAGAAAGAAGTGTGTGGGTGAAGCTGCTGTGCTGGTGGGAGTGGGGAAGGAGTGGCTGGAGAGAGGGGACCCCCATCCTCTGAGGTGCTCAGCTCCAGAGGGGGATACTGAGTGTCTCACAGGATAAGCCCTCGAAATCCCAGGGGGGCTTCAGGTCCCCTCAGGTGCTGCATCCTCTGCCATCGTCCCGGAGGCAGCAGTCTGGGGCTACCTCCGATCAATAGAGACCTTGGCCAGGAGCATCCTTTCCCCTCTTCTGCCCCAGCAGAGATGGCTGCAGGGGGGGGCGGGGGGCAGG
>NW_009612901.1:3738-3981 GCF_000690535.1 Cariama cristata | reverse complement strand
GGTGCACCTTGCAAAAGGTGCAAAGGCAAAGCAGGGAGAATCCCAACTCCGAGCCCTGTTCCCTCTGGCACCGAGGTCTTGCAAAGGTGCAGGGAAAAGCCACGCATGCGAAATCTCTTAGATTGGCCTCGGGAGCAGGGGATGGGCAGGGGCAGAGGGCTGGGGCGCAGGGACACAGGACGCTGCAGAGAGCGGAGCCTGTCGGCACGGAAGGATTTTGTGATAGCAAGGGAGTGGGCGGGG
>NW_009612901.1:2609-3683 GCF_000690535.1 Cariama cristata | reverse complement strand
GAGGTGAAATGTGCTTGCGTCTATGTATTGCCCTTGTGGTTGTTGCGGCCACCCCGAGCGTGGCCGCTCTGCGCCGACGGGGCTGTACGAGGCACAGGCTACGGCGGGAATGGGTGCTGGGGGTGAGGACAGAGCAGAACCAGACCTTGTTCTCCTGCGTCCTGTGGTGTGGCAGGGCTGGGAAGGATGGGGAAAAGCCAGGGAACAAGCAATGGCCATGTCCTGCCGGCAAACCACAAGGGTTGGGCACCCTACTCCTGGCACAGAGGAGACCCGGGGTCTGCCTGGCAGTGCCTTGGCAATAACTGTGCCTGGGTGCTGCCCGTTGTGTCCCCAGGATCCTGCTGGAGCAACGGTGCCTCTTGCTCAACCAGCATCTCTGTGCAAGAGTTTCTTGTGACAGAAATTGCACAGAGAGGGAGGAATGGAGTCTGCTGACCAGCAAAGCAATGCCCAGCCCATAGGCACTGCCCCGGAGCGTGTCCCGGCTGCTCCCTGCCTGCACGGGCAGCTCGGAGACGCTCCTCGGTGCTGGGAACAAGCGCCTGGGCAGTGCCCTGGCAGCAGTGGGCTGATGCGAACAGCTCAGGTGCCACCAGCAACCTCAAACCCCATAACCCCCCATGGCCTCACCCTGCATGCCAGTAGCCAATTTGGGGCTCGGTGCAGGAGCAGAGCCGGCACAGCAAGGCTCGGAGGCTCCATCTCCCTGTGCCATGCTGGGAACCAGTTGCTGGTCAGTGGCGAGCTGGCTGTGAGCATGGGGGCAAAGCGGAACTGCGTGTGCACCACACAGCAGGGCGAGGAGGGGAATTTGCACAGGGACACAAGACGAGGGTCCCTCTCCCTTCCCTCCCGCATCCTGAGCACCAAGAGCATCCTGCCCTTCCCCAGCCCAAGGAGGTGCCCAGAGGCAACTGGCCCAAAGTTGTCCCTTGAGCTTTTTTGGGCACAGAAGCAGCCACCTTCCCTCTGCAGCTGCCCACGCTGCTCACCGGGAGCCCGGCACCATATGGGTTAAGCGGGGAAGCCAAGAGGAGAGCTGCCATCCTGGCAAGCCGCAGGGCATCGGCA
>NW_009612901.1:2101-2551 GCF_000690535.1 Cariama cristata | reverse complement strand
CGCGGGAAGGTCCCTCCTGGGCCACACAGCTCTCCAGAGCTCAGAGGAAGCGGTCGGGCCCCCGAGGGGGTTATTGTCATCTGGGGGGGGCAGGGGCCTTTGCTGGAGAATATCTCCCTTAGGGCCCTGCTCAGTGAGATCTATGTGACAGACAACTACAATGGCAGCAGCGTGCCAGGGACGGGCTCAGCCCTTCCGCTCCAAACCCCAGGGCCCAGAGCGAGCGGCAGAGCTGAAGGGCAGCATCTCCAGCAGACGGCAGCTCCTTTACCCCCCCCGGCCCGGGGAGACGCAGGCACTGGCACACACAAAGGCAGGATATTGCACCACTCGCCTCCTCCATCCCTCACGGGAGCCACTGCCAGCAGCACAGGGGAAGGAGAGTGGGTGACTCAGGGCCGGAGCTGCTACCAGCAGCGGGGCCGGGAGCCGGGCTGGCCTGGCAGCCCA
>NW_009612901.1:0-2090 GCF_000690535.1 Cariama cristata | reverse complement strand
CACCACGGACGAGTCCCGTGGGCTGGAGGAGCAGCAACCCCCCAGCCTGCGGCATCGTGGTAGCTGCAAGAAGGGGCGATAGCCCCACAAACCCCGAGGGTACCACCATGCGTGGGTTTTGCACCTTCACTCTTCACCTCTGGGCTCCCTGAGACCGTATTTCCCCCCAGTGTGGTGCTGCCAGCCCTGGGTCCTGCCTGCACCATGCTGAGGATGGAGAGGGAGGAAGGCCACAAAGGCAGGAGGCCCTCCCTGACATCCCCCAAAGGGATGAAAACATTTGCAGGAGGTATGAAGGAGCCCAAGACCCCGGGTGCCATCCCTGTGCAGAGTGAGAGCGGCCAAGCTGGGGAGGACCAGGGCAAAACTGGGCCAGGGCTCCTTCCCCCGGGACCCTGCAGAGCCCCTGGGGTGATGAGGAGGCCTCAGCTCCTGCGCTGCCTTTCAGCTCATCCATCTTTCCTGCTGGGCAAAATCCATCCAGGAAAAGGTAAACCTGAAGCCATTCTCCAGCACAACCTGGAGAAGAGCAGCAGGATAGAGGAGGGAGCCTTCAGGTGTGAGCCCACCTCCTCTGCCAGCTCTCAGGGCTCCCTACTGCTCCATTTGCATGCTCGCTGTCACCAAGGGTCATGTCACCATGTCCCAGACCCAGCTGGCATCCACTACCTTGCTCCTTCCTGCAAAAGGTGGATAAAGCCAGAACTCTGAAGCTGGACTTCAGTTACCAGAGCATAACCCTGGGGAGCACAACTCCATAGAGCTTCAGCCTGGTGAAGAGGCAGACAGGCCAGAGGGTCACCCACCCTCCCACTGCCACACACGTTTCTCCAGCTCCCACGAGCTGCCCTTCAGGAGTCTCCTTGGACGTCTCTGCCAGGGAGGTAGCTACGAGCACACCCGTGTAAACAAGGAATCATGTTTGCCTGCAAACCTTCCACTCACTGGACCAGCTCATCCAAAGTCCAGCTGCTCAGGGGTTTATTACCCAGTGAAGCAAATTGCTTTGTCTCTGTTGTCCCCTCCCCGGTGCTGTCACTCGCTTTGTTTGTCAGGTACTTGTAGAATAACAAGGTTCAGGAGCCCTGGAGACTACACGCAGTTATTCCTCAGCAGGAGTGGTCAGCCTGTGAACTCTGCCTCCCTAAACACTGCCCTGCTCCAAAGGGCTTGCAACCCTCCTCGAAAGCCCTGCTGGGCCAGGGCCAACCCTTCTCCCTTCAAACACCAAACTGCAAAGGTTTCTAAAAACGTCTGGCTCTCCCAGATTAAAATAATTCTTCAATAGATTTGTTTCTCCAGCTCTATTTACACCTTGCTGGCTACAGATCTCCTCATACCGCTTCCTCTTGGGGTTGTCTCGATCTTATAAAAAAGACCGGTCACCTCTTGATGTGTCCTACTGCCACCACCAAACAGCTGCACTCTCACTTTGATTTAGGCAGTGACATACATAGGAGGAGGAGGAGGAAAACCTCTTGGCCCTGGCATCCTCCAAGGCCTGGAGTACTTTCCACGGTTACTAAAGGAGATGTGGAAGATGGTTGGTTACCAGGTGGTCAGTGTTGGACAACACCAGGGCAATTTGTGTCCGAGCAGCAGAGGTTGCAAACCTCTCAGGTCAAATGCACGACCTGCCTGAGCTTCAGCCATTAATCCTCACAGCTCAGAAATAACTGCAGCCGTACACAAAACGCCGGCCAGGGTCAGAGGTGTTAGCGAACAAACCGCTTGCGATGAGGCTAAGCCCTCACACAAACGGCAGGAAAGAGCTCAGAATCGCTCAGGAAAGGTGGAGGAGGCCAGGGACCTTCACAGGCCCTCTGGAGCCAGCGGTTCCCCTCGTCTCACCCCGCTTTTTCCTTGCTTTATTCCTGCCCCAGCCACTCAACCCCGTGTCCGTGCCTGCTTACGGTTCCCTGGTACTTAGCAACACCATTGTCCCCCCTTCTCCCCGGGCGTGCTTTCATCTGCTATGGCAATGCCTCGCTCTCAAAGGATCCTTTCATGCCGCTGTGAGCCCCCCCGGCACCTTCTAGAACCTTCCCCCGGTGCCGGTTCTCCTTTTACGGCCCGGCAGCCATGCCAGT
>NW_009612900.1:1941-2142 GCF_000690535.1 Cariama cristata | reverse complement strand
AGCCCGGCGGGACAGCTTCACCCCCTGTTTGTCGAACCGAGGAGAACCCAATAGGATGCACATCGCAGGCTGCAGAGACAACGTGCCGACCCTTATCCCTGCCTCCAGAAGACAGCGACGTGGTGGGACAGAAGATCCTGAGATCCTCTACAGGTCCTCACCTCCTCAGTCTGCGGCTGCCACTCGGGGGGGGGGGGGGGG
>NW_009612900.1:1466-1766 GCF_000690535.1 Cariama cristata | reverse complement strand
AGAGGAAGACAGGTCACCGCTTAGCCTGGAAACCCACCCCGCACCCCACCTCAGCCACCTTTGTCGCCGCTTGCACAATTTTCCCTTGCTCCCAGCGTTTTCCTTAGGGAAACCTGGTGAACTTGGCCTGACAGCGTCCCGGCGAGCGGGGGCCGCGCAGAGCCGCGCAGTCGAACACCCGCGCATCCCCCGCGGAGCAGCATCCCACGCCTTCCCCCACCGGCGAGGAAGTGAGCCCGGCTTTTCGCCCCCCTACCCCGCCGGGATCAGCCGAGGAGCCCCGCGGCGAGTGCCGCTGGG
>NW_009612900.1:0-1444 GCF_000690535.1 Cariama cristata | reverse complement strand
TCGGGCCTTTCTCCCGGAGCTGGTCGCTTCTCAGCAACTTGGTGAAAAGCAGTGTTGGGTCCCACTTTCCTCCTCCTCTCCATCCCTTCCCTAGGAGCCTTTCTGTTTACAAGGCATGGTAGCTTAGAAATAGCTAGACTAAACCATAAGGCTTTAAAAAAAGAGAGAGAGAGAGAGAAAGAAAGAAATGCACATAAAGTACGATTTGGCTATTCTGATGCAATGATTTCGATAAGTAAGGAGAGCCCAACCCCGTTTCAGACCGGTGTCTTTCAGTTTCAAGTTCACCCCCCTCAGAGATGAAGTTGCATTCCGCCGCCCCAGGGGACGCGGTAATGGATGGAGACCTGGCTCCCTTTCGCACGGGTAATTGGCATCGTTCCCTCCTTCCTCCCGGACTGGCTGGGGGAGCTGGGGAAGGGCTTATGAAGACAAATGTGGACTTTACCTGGGGTTGCGGTGTGTGCTGTGTGTGTGTGTGTGTGTCTGTGTCTGCCTGCGTGCCCTTTCGGCTGTGTTTATGCGCATAAATAAGAGGCGTTCAGGAGAAACGGAGCAATTGCGATGCACTCCGAGGCTGTCACGTCCCTGCTCCAAGCACCCCGCTGCCTCCCCCCGCTGCCCGCAGCCCTGCTCGGACAAGCACGGTAGCACCTGCTCGGTTACCGAGGGACGGCTCCAGCGTGCCCCAGGGGACAGGATTCAGCGGGGGCCATTCCCTAGGGATTCACACTAATCCCACTGGCACAGTAGCAGATTCACTCCTTCGACAGTTTTGCCTCCAACTTCACGAGCAGCTAAAAGAAAAAAAAATCTCTCTAAAACGGGACAGTAACCCCCAATCGCTCATAAACACGACCGTGTGTTATTAACCCTAGAGTCACTCCTTCACCCTCTCGTTCAAATGCGAGAGTGTTCAAAGAATAAATCACAGAAAAGAGAGAAGGGAGAGAGAAGACAGGCAGAAAGACAGAAAGGCAGAAAGACAGAAGGAAAGAAAGAAGAAAGAGGAAAGAAAGTAGGAATGAAAGAAAAAGATAATTTCTCCAGACTACTTTTCCTTTTTTTTTTTCAGGCTGTATAAGATGGAATCGACTCGTTTCTTGCATAAAAAGTACCTGAGTAGCAAGAGAAAGAGAGGGAAAGGACGGAAAGCGTG
Source organism: Cariama cristata (assembly GCF_000690535.1). NCBI lineage: Eukaryota > Metazoa > Chordata > Aves > Cariamiformes > Cariamidae > Cariama > Cariama cristata. Next base: position 285 of record NW_009612900.1, on the reverse strand, counting down.
AGAAAGAAAAAGGAAAGTGGGGAGAGAGAGAGAGAGAGAGAGAGAGGCAAAGAAAGCAAGAAAAAGATAGAAAGAGAGGAAGGAAGACAGGAAGGAAGGACGGAAGAAAGAAAAAGACAGACGTAAAAAGAAAAAAAGAGAAAGAAAGAAAAAGAGAGAAAGAAAGAAAAAGAGAGGAGCAGAGGGATCAAGAGAGAAAGGTAAAAAGAGAGAGAGCGAGAACAAGAGAAAGAGAGAAAGGAAGGAAGAAAGAATGTTCCCTTCGTGATCGTTTTCTACTCCAGA